>NC_139594.1:13797399-14027399 GCF_946808225.1 Silurus aristotelis
AGTTAACTGAATCTGTGTATCAACTCATAGATGTTTGAATATAGAATTAATTTTTATTTTTATTTTTTTATCTTGAGTATGATCGTAAGATAGTAAAGTAATCTTTCAACATATTTTTGCCATCCATGTGTGTCTTACACCAAGAGATAAATCCACTATGATTGACTGAAACAGTCTTTTGGGTCACTGCAAAACAAATCAGGGTTCGTTTGACTTTTGTTCTACAATTAAACGTATATCCTGATGAGAGCAATGCTCCCATTCCCCAGGCATGATGGATCAATTAATGGTCCAATGAGAAATTTTTGAGTCAGATGTTATGCCACAACTTCTGCCACCATCATCAGAACACCAACTGAGTTTAAAGAATGCTGTTTATCCCCCCAGTATTCTTCCAGAGACTTGCAGAATCTATGCCAATGCATATTGGAGTGATTCTGGTATCTAGTGGGGCCCAAGGCTGCGCTAAAACAATTTCCTGTTAATTAGCACCATTACTATCTGTCAATACAATCACATTCAATTTTAGGTGTGCACTATTGAGCATGGTTTCTTCTATTTATGCGTCTAAGAAATTTACCTTACCAGTTGCATACTTCAGATGCCAAATGTACTTCATGGAAAGTCTAATATCATCATTCATTCATTAATATTCTTGTCATATAGCCACATCTCCAGAAATATTATCTAAAGCCCAGGTTTTACTTATCAGTGGCTACATATTTATACAATACCAAACTCAAAACCTTTAATTTAGAAATTAGTAACACTTCTCAGAATATTACAAGTAATTTGATTAAGGAATCCATGGAAACCATGTCATACAATATTACCCTAGGTTTCACCAACTTTCTGACCAACTTTTACTTGTCGCTGAACAGAACGTTTTAAAAACTGAGAGCCAAGAATTCTCTCTTGGGTTCATTTGCACATTTGCCACCATCATGTGTGGTCCATGGATTTTTCAGACATGTGTTTGTGCAGTGTTAGATAGCTTTATTTTTCTGGCATGTTTCTCTCTGCTCTTAATGGCTCTTTGGCGGCAGGGTTTTCTTTGTGTGTGGTTTACAGCTTCAGACCTTCTTAGTAGTAGACAACTTGCTGTTTTCAATAATGTCTGCTTCTACATCAGTGGCAGTCCTCACATAAAATGCAGGCCATTGGCATTTCTTTCACACGTTCACATAAATTTATGTTAAGAACACAACATTTTGACAGTCTGGTTTATGTAATGTATGCAAACATGTTTCTCTCTTCAGTTCACTGTGTATTTCTGTCTGAAAAAGTAGGACATTTTAATAAATTTGTTGTAATCAAACAGTATTTCCCAAAGGGAATGTTTTACGTCACATTTGATTTATCCATCTGGTGTGTTCCTCATTAAATGAATTATTGTTTCTTTTTGAAGAAGTCTAGTATGAAACTGAAAGGCATCTCATCTACTTTCTTAAATGTAATTGTGGTGAAATAGTTCAATGGTAATGCATACTGAAATTCAGCTAAATAATTAAAATGTGAAGAAGCAGATGTGAATGAACCATATTCCAGCTTTAATAAATTACATCAACATCAAGGCATACAAGCATGAAAGGTACACTTTGCCCAAGCACTTTTTTATTTAGCATGATGGACTTAACATGTCTTTTATTTAACTTGATTTTATATATCATTTAACTTGATTATATATCATGCCTTCAACTGTCTTTTTTTGGCAAGTCTCAAACTCAAAAAAAATATATAAATGATGGGGCATGAGGCAAGTACTCTAATGATTACCACACTACTGCAATGGTAGCCATGAAGGCCATAGCTTTGTTAGCATCAATAATATAACTGTGTTTTTTGTAAGGGATTCAAAAGACATATATCAATATTCCCACTTGGGGTTTTCAAGTAACCAGAATATGATTAATAATTTGGTTTATAAAACATAGGTAATTAGTATTTGATGCCTCAATGTTCATGTTGCTTTATTTAAGTCATACTGAGGCAATTAGAAGAAATCTATGACTAATGCAGGAATAGCTTGAATGGGATTATATTCCATCAAAGACCACAAATACTGACACTCTTATTCATGGGTAATTCAAGTATGGGTAATTTAAGTCCACCAGTCCAACTAGCATAATTTTTAAAGAGGTGGGAGGAAACCTACCCTAAACACAGAAAGAAAATTGCAGAGCTCCACACAGACAGCATCCTGAGCACATCAAACCAGTGACTATTATTCTTAGAAACAAAAACATGAGCCATGGTGCCCGATGTTGCCTTCACATTGAAATCAGGATCTTACTTCTCCTGAAAATGTTTTCTGCACTTCTCCCTTATTTTAGTTACTAGCGTAAGTTTGCTTGAACCAGCATTAAAATTTACCCAGCAACTACTGTATTATCTCATTTGCATACAGAATGTCATCTAACTGCTCAACTGGTACCACTTTTTCTCAGGGTAAGACTCTTTCTGCTGAGGAGACTACAGTCTTTTGGAGTGCAGGGAGAGCTTCTGAAGACTGTGGTGGCCTCAGCCATCTTCTATGGTGTTGTCTGCTGGTGCAGCAGCATCTCTACTGCAGACAGGAAGAGACTGGACAAGCTGATCTGGAAGGCCAGCTCAGTCCTGGGTATTCCCCTGGACAATATATAGGAGGTGGGAGAAAGGAGGATGGTAGCTAAACTATCATCATTGCTGAAGAACGTCTCTCACCCCCTGTATGAAAATTTCATCTCTGAGCAGCTCCTTCAGTGACAGACTGTTACATCCTAAATGTCTGAAGGAGCGATACAGAAAGTCTTTTTTCCATGCTACTATTTGACTGTACAATCAGTGCTGCTCCCAGTGAACCAGTCACCATAATACACACTGTTATTGTGTTTTTAACTGCGCAATAATAACAATAAATACGTTTTGTGCAATAACTGTGCAATAATACCAATTTCAACCATGCAATATTACCTATGTGCAATATGTTTGAAAGCGTAACTACTTTATTAGTGGTCTCTTTTTATTTTTCTTGAATATACCTCAAGGCGGGGGAGTGGTGGCTCCAGCGGTTAAGGCGCTGGGTTGCCGATCGGAAGGTCTGGGGTTCAAGCCCCGGTATCGCCAAGCTGCCACTCTTGGGCCCTTGAGCAAGGCCCTTAACCTTCTATGCTCCGGGGGTCCCTTACGTGGGAAATATCAAGGTCCGTGACGTGGGGCTGCCTTCCCGTGGGCTCACCATCTGCAGGAGGGACCGTAAGGGACGGTGCTGTGAGGATTGGGCAGCAGTCGAAGGCGGGGGCCTGCTTAGACTGCTGCCCCCGCGACCCGAATTACGGATGAGCGGGAGAAAATGAATGAATGAATTAAAAGGATGAATGTTACCTAATGAATGTGTCCAGGCGCATACCTCAAGGCTCTTCTCTGTTCTGGCACCCTTGATGTCCAAACAGTTACTGGCTACCTTCAAGCGACGTAAAAGACCAGGTTTGCTTTATCTTTTACATTTTAAAATAAAAAAAAGGTACTCTCAACAAAGCTGTAGGCTAATTTATCTTAAGTTTAGCATACCAGTATAGATTTATTCATTGATAGAGACTTAAAGCACTTTTGTATATCGATCTGGACAAGGGTGTCTGCTAAATGCCATAAATGTAGATGTAAATGTTCTAACTCCCAAGCAGGCAAGTCTACACCACAACTATAACTATTAACCAGTTTGTTAACTAATTTTAAACATTATTATAGATTATATACAGTTTGTGATTGTTGATATTTAGCAAATAATCTATACACACTGTAGTCCATCAACTATTTTCCCTCATCATGTGCTTTATATCAATTTATGTTTTTTTCTCCTTTTTAAATATTTAACAACAATAATTTATTAATGAAGATATTTTTTGCTATATTCTAATTTACACACATAAACAGTATGTTGCTATTAGCTTTCCAGACTCTATAAGCTATGTTTTGTATTTCTCACTGAGAGTTGGAAACATTGTGGAAACTGGTGGAAACATCAAGCAAATATAAATCTGACTATGTAAAATGTTGAACTAAATCATTTCTGAAAGATTAAAATATAGTGTTGAATATTTTTTAATGGTATGACGAGAAGCACAAGGACATAAAGTAAGCCAGTTTTCTAAGTGCTTAATAAAGTGCTTAATAAATTTCACTTAAACGGTTCATGGATCAGTGAACATGTCTTACATGTGTACCATTTAAAAAAAAGAATACAATTTATGTAATAGTACACAATACTGAATTCAAAAACAGTATGCAATAGTACACAGCAAACAATGTATGTTACCATTTTATTTTATTTGTTGCCTGTTTATTAGGTGACACTTTTCTCCCCATGAATGCTCAAGGCATTGTAATCATTTCAATATCATACCAGGCACTTCCCAGAAATATCTCTGACAAAGCTTTACGATTCCACCGTAACATAATTACCCCAGCATTTGACACACTAGTTCATGTCAAAGCTGTGCTGCACACACTATGACACAAGTTGAAATTAACTTATGAAGCCCTTCAAAAAGTCTTCATGATCTCAGGGTCAGTTGCCAAAATGTATTACCATGAGACAGTACCCTGTTGGATGGTTTATGGAAGTAGAAATGAACTGGAACCAGAGGCTTAGGTCCAAGCATTCTGATGATAAACTATTTTTCTGCTAGCCCTGGAAATATGTGAATTGTGTTGAATTAACTAGTGTGATCAAAGAATGACTGGACTGGTTTGTATTTAATTCATAATAAATAATGTGATTTCATTATGAAGGAAACCTACATATTTGGACAAAAAAAGTTTGTTAATGAGGACTAAGATGTCTGTGAATGTGCAGATGGGAATGGCAGGTGTGATATTCACCAGGTCGGACCACCATATATATATATATATATATATATATATATATATATATATATATATATATATATATATATATATATATATATATATATATATATATATACACACATCCAATAGTGCCACAATTAGATCTCCTTACTGGGCAGAAAGACAAAACAAAAACCCTGCAAAAACACATACGTAGCTCAAATTCTCACAGTGACATGATCAGACAGATATCCAGATAAAAATGTAACAAATTAGAATTTGTTTATGCAATCAAGTAAAATCTTGGGAATTGCTGAGAGATGTTTTTGAACAACTTTGTCATACCTTTGTCATGACACCTTTCTCATCCCTTTAAATAAGCCTAGTTTTAAAGCCAATCCTCTGTCAGCCACTGACAATGCAACCCTTACAAGGCTCAGTATGGCTAATTTTATTAACAACTAAGTTATTTTACAGTAACTACTGTAAAATAAAAGTTTCCTCATGCTTTATTTTGAGGATGTTCCCTAATAATAAACATATATTTGCATGAAGCATAAATATATACAAAATAAAAACAAGCAGATGGGGAGTTTGTGCCCAAACATTGATTTTTCAATTTTACAAGTGATATTCATGAAGCAGGAATCTAGTTCAGCTGCAAATTATTTTCCATCATATATCACATAATGGCAGCTGAAGTGTAATGGTTATCCATTTAAAACTGTGCTTTTGATTATGTAAAGGATATGTAATTTTGGTATTTATCAAGGTTTAGATATGGGCAGCACAACGTGTTTCCCAAACCTACTCTGCCTTATCCTCCAGATACCCTACTTCTGGATGGAGTTCTCATAAATTGGAAACTACTCACTGCTGCTTAGGGTGGCTCCACATAACAACCAAAAAATACCTGAGATTACTGTGACTGGTTCCAGTTTTGCACTCAAGTGAACATTTGACCTCAACAATAATGAAACAGGAAAGAATAAGTATCCAGTATGTCCCAGATGAGGATCAATTCTCTTCTGAATCTGGTTCCATATACGATTTTTTTTACTAATGTCATCGCTTTGTCATCCTTATGGACCAAAGAAATTTGGAATATGTCAGGAATGCCAAGTGGCTAAACATAAGGCAAGTGCAATGGTCCTTCCTCTTTGCACAAGTTCATAATATGTTGATTGATTTTCCCAAGACCCACAAATGAAAAAGCAGATGTACTGTCCCTGATGTTTGGTGGTCTGGTGGAGAACAGACTCCAGGTAAGAAAGATGTGTGCTGTAGTACCAGGGAGACGGAGGATGGTGGGTTTAAACAGGCAGTTGTCCTTCCTATAAAATCACACACCACTTAGTTCAGGTCATTAGTGTGGATTTCATAGCGGATCTCCCAGCACACAGTTGATGATAATCATTCTGTCAGGCATTTCCCTGTAATGAAACATCTGGCCCACACCTGCAGTCTACCAAATACCATAGTTTTCATGCAGTACATGATCTTATCAAGTAATAACATCTTGAATTGATATATTTCTAATTATGAGATTAGAAACTGATGAATTATTAAGTCTAGATCTAAATAATTTGTATTAGCTTCAGGTTTGAAACAGGTCCTATTCTGTTAGCATACATAATATTCTTTATTTTAAAATATTATCTGTCTAATGAAAAAAATTTTTTTTTTTAGTGTTCTTATTGAATTTTCATATATTACTTAGTTTGGAGTCAGGCAATGTAAACACTTTAACACTCTCTATGAGGTTGATTACCATATGGATCTATAAATCCCAGTCAAGTCAAATCGGGATCTGGATCCAAATTGTGTTTTGTAAAATAATGTTCATGTGTACTATTGCCCAACACTGTCACAATATAGAAATCCACCAATAACTTTAGAATAATCTTTTGGAAAAGCCATGCAACTATGTTTCCTAGCACATGGGGATTTATTCATTGATTGTAACCTTGGAGCACTTCCTAGGACTGTAGCCTCAGATTGCTTTTGCATTGTGATGACAATTGTGGGCTGATATTTTCCTGTGTTTTATTATTATTTGTAATTTATTTGCTGTAAACTACAATATAGTTATATATACAGTATACTATATATGTCTCTATTCTTTTATATATTTGCATTTATTTTTCTTTGCTGCTGTAACAGAGAAATTTCCCCACTATGGGACGAATAAAGGTATATCTTATCTTATCTTATCTTATCTTATCTTATCTTATCTTATCTTATCTTATCTTATCTTATCTTATCTTATTTACTAATACCTATCATATTGAGTTTGTGATATTGCAATATAATCAATTTAGAATACGGTAGAATTATGGAATATTAAAATGACTATGTAAACTTGTGTACATGAACATTCCTTGTACATGAACTTCATTAGTGGTCATCTGGCCATTAGTTGAGGTCTACTATAATCATGCTGGCCAGAAGATGATGTCAGAAGAAAATTCTACCCATTTTGCCTGGCTAATTTGGATGCTCTGATGGTCACATAAATGTATAATACATGTCATCAGAAACCATGAGTCCGCTTTCTATCTTAGTTAGAGTCACAGTTCTTCTGGAGTCTATCCCAGGAACTCTAGGTGTAAACTGGGAAAATTCACCACAAAAGGAATGCCATATCTCTTTCCATGTACACACTTTTGAAAATGCTAATTTATTATATCCAATTCACATACCCCTTATTTCTTTTTTAGTTAGAGATTATAGTGATTATAACAGAGGAAGAAATCCTTTGTAACCCTCCATATAGAACATAACCTAAGCTCAGGATCAATTCAGGAATCTTGGAGCTATAGCTACCCTCTGTGCCTCTGTGCCACCCCCAGACATTCCAGTGGAAGTTTAAAGAAGAGAAAAAAATTGAATCAGCTAAAAAATGATAACTAATAAATAGAAACAATGCATATAATATAGTATATACTATAGTATAAAGTTAAAAGAATTTGATTTTGTCTACTATAATATTCAGTTAGTTTTGCCTGATGTCTTTGTAGAGGGTATATTCTTCTAAAATGTAATGTTTTTTTTGTACAGATCATATCTGTGAGGTATTTAGTGGTTGTTGGTTGCCTCTAGTGGCATAGTAGTGGCAGCTCTCATTTCTTTCTTTAGTTCTACGTATGATCCTCATCAAGCTCTTATTGGCTGTATACAGGTCCACCCGGAACACATTAACAAGCACAAAGTGAGGCCTTTTTTCATTCACGCACATGCACAGACGCAAGTTCTGAGTCAACTAAGTGGCCTTTGGGTGGGGTGCCACCTAATGCAGGTGTTAGAGCTTATTTTTGGCGCCTGACAGGCAGCTAAAGGAAAAACAGGCTCTGTGATGCAATGGCATAGCATTCAGATTTGTGATTGCTGTTTATTTTTTGTACGTTGACCATGGAATGTTAATAAGGGGGACGAATAGATGTTATTACCAGATGGTTTTTGTAAGGGAGCATTTCACCTTGTAAATCTGGGGTGGAGGGGGGTGAGGTAGGCAGCCACAGTCTCTAGTGGTCTCTGAAAAAGGTCTGGTGGCAAGCTGCCCCTGCTTCTGAACCCCATGCCACTTCCATGAGTTGTTTTAAGAAACACCCTAGCTCATGGGTGTGAGTAGCAAACCAGAAATTGGCACTCAAAGAGTTGCACACAGGACTTCTATTGATGTCATCACCAGATGATGCCTACTCAACCTATAAATTTTTTTAATCTGTCTGTAAGTGTTTTTTTGTTTTTTTTATGTAAAGGTGTGTTTCATTTCCCATTCATTTTTTCAGTGTAATTTTTTTTTTTCGTTAATTATTCTAATTACTATGATGGAGTAGTTGAGTAAATGGTGCTTGACTTAAATTTGAACTGCTATGCTCAGGAACCAACACTGTATTCAGGCTCATATCTTCACCTATGTCCTATTTTGTTTTCCTATTACAAATAATTATTATTTGTGTACCACTGAGCAAATTACCAGAAGAGATTTTACAAATCAGCAAAGCACATAAAAAGCCAGAGATTTAGCTCATTTAGAAAGGAGGCATTTATGTGTAAAACATTTAAGAGAAATTTTACAGTTAAATTTGTGGGGCATGGCAAAGTCCACTTTACCTTATCATTAAAAAAGATTTACAACAAGAAAACTTCAAATCATATAACAAATGTGAATGTGTCATCTGTGTGTATCTTGAAAAAAATATTGAAAAAACAAACAAACATATTTGTAGATGATCATTTTTTGGTTCATATTGTAGATATTGCTATGGTCATGATGTCTCTATTCCAGTTTTAACTCCAGTCCACACTCACACTCACACACACACACACACAAACACACACACACACACACACACACACACACACACACACACACAAAAGTTTATTTGGTCACATGCTCCACATGTGTCAAAAAGAACAGATGCCTCAGTTTCACAAAACAAAAGCCAAATCCTGCAAAGGGGTTTGTATACTGTCCTGCTGTCTCATTACATATTTTAAATGAGCTGTAATGTCATTACAACCGATCCAACTTTCATAGCCCTCATGGCAAGTTCTGTTGACACTCATATGTATTTGGTGTTAATTTCCTCAATAAAATAATCAGTTCTGTAACATAAAACAATCCCAAATGCTGTGGATTGTAGGAAAGGTTATTTACACTACTTAGATACATAGTACATGCAATGTGAATAATAGCTAGAAGCTGAAATGTAGTATATATATATATGTCACTAAAAGCATGCAAATGATTAAAGTATGAGAAAATGCATGTATGTGCGACATAGACATAATTTCTTCTTTTAGCACCTGTATGTAGGTTTGCTAACTGGGAGCTCATTTACAACTGTTTTAATACGGTCTAAATGTGTGCTTTAAAGAGTCCCTGGCTTTTCTTCACCCTTTACCTTATATTTTCCTGAGGACAACATTGTTCCCTGTTTCTCCCATTAGGGCCAATGTTCAAATGTTTTTCTTGTCATTATCCCAATCTTCTGCATAAAACCAGGTCAGAAAAAAAGACTATAAATCTACTAAAGCCACACAATACTACCACTGTTTCATATAACCTTTTCTGAAACTAGTACATAGCTATATATATATATATATATATACTGCATTAATGAAAGTGGTTTAACCATTAATCCTATGGGGTTCTGTGGGTTAAATTAAACTGCTTTAAAGCTTTCTGACGCCAATATCAATTTTAAACTCTTACTTTGAATTTATAGCATTGCTCTTTTCCTCAATTGGCCTATATTGGGCCAAACTGCTGGCAGTAAAATAATTATAATAATATTTGATATTCTGTCCCTTTTTAATTGTCCCCTATTCATATATAGATTTACATTAAATACCTGCACATTTAATGTTGAATTTGGAGTTTTAAGGAAGCATCCTTTATCTCAAATATTTCGGATGTTTTCTCTGGCAAGTGCTCTGGTAAGATTCAGAAAGCTGCCAGGTTTCCGCCTACACAGCCCAAGTACAAATAGGTATTTTCTTATATCTTAAATCCACCAATTTGTTCTTTCAAGGTCCACTAATAAAACACAGTGCATGTTAGTAAGATGGAGATTATCCACATGCCTGTTTATTGCCTGATCTGTTGCTTACAAGAAATACACATTCAGAAAAGCATCTGAAAAACCATCTAATACCCAACCATGGCTGCATGGATGGAAAGCGTCCAGTGGCAGAATCCAGCAATGGCTCGAATTGAGCACAATAACCCACTTGTTGCTAAAGTCTGCTCTGGCTTGATCCAAAGCCCTATCAGTCGTTTGCTACAGTTTCAAATAGCTAAATTTTTAATGTGACCTAAGATCCAATCTGAGAGTTTATGATTGGATATGATGATATTGTCACTATTGCTAATTGTTTTTTTTTATACTTTTAGGGATAATCTGACTACAAAAACTTAGCTCTGAATGAGTTCATTGAGTTCATTATCTTATCTAAGAAAAACCTGAGAAATTGTGCAAATTGGAGTGAAGTAAGTCAACTAGAAGATGACAGTCTTCCATGAATAAATAACTGTCATTAAACACACCAATTGCTTTGAACCACCTCGGTCAATCCCAAAACGCACAGGATGGTAATCTTATAATAGTGATAATCATCAACATCATCATAAATAGAAATCATTGAAAGTAAAGTGGAAAACAATTTAGTTAATAAAATAAATAAATGAAATTAATTAATTATACTGAAGTTCATTTATGGATTGCTTGAAAACAGTATCTGTTATACATAGGTACATCCACATGAAACAACTTCGAATTGTTTGTTGAAGGAACCTCAAAATGAAAACGACATAGTATAAGCCATCCCATATTACTTCACACAATATGAATAAAAATATTTATTGGTGGGACTTGGTTTTCATGTGTTTCTGTTCAAGGTGGGAAAACAAAGCAGACAGTAACAGGGTGTCGGGTGCAACTGGGGTGTCTGATAGAGAAAAGAGGGCCAAATTTCAAATCCATCCCTCTCCACTGACAACCCCATTCCATTCTCCAGTCTCCCCTCCTACCTCCCTTTTGCCTGGCCACAGACACATGCCTTTTGTATGGAAGGAACCAGAGAAACACCCTGTCTCTCTGAGTGGAAAAAAATACTAAGAGAGGTTGTGAGAGGGGGATCGTGACAAGAGCCAAGTAGAGTGGAGCTTCCAGGTGCTTTGCCCCTAGTTAAAAGCCCAGTACGAGTGCATAGCGAGAGTGTTCAGAGCCTAGCCAAGCCAAGCACCCTGCCTCACGCTTCCTCTCTCCTGCACTTTCCTCCGCTCGCTCTCTCTTTCCCTCCTCCTTTGCACCCGTGAGTGAGAGCGCACAGTCATTCAGAAGGTGTGTCTGAAATCTAGTCAACTGGGAGACAGCTTTGCAAGGACATTTTTCCTCCTCGCATGGACTTAAATTTTCTCCAGAGACAGAAAGAAGAACAGAAAGAAGTCCATAGAGATTTCTTAATTTTTTTTCCTACTGATTTTTGATATATTTGAAAAATCAATATCTCACAGAATCAAAGTTCTGAGATATTAATCCACAAATTTCTTTTATCGCATCTGCTGCATTTCTAAAGATCATGAGCAGATAATAACATACCTGCAGAAAGTACCTGCCTGAGATCCTGAGATATCCCTGAACTTCTTCCTCAAGCAGGAGAGCAAGGTAATTGCACATCTGTATCTTTACTTTGCCTGCTTCCACAAACAGCTGCACGTCATCTTTGAAATTGTTTCTCATATCACATTGCTGTAAGCCAGTGAGGCTGTAGCTAAGGGCAGCAGAGAAAGAAAACAGTGGGCTTTATTTCTCAGTCATAAGACCAGCATAATTCGCAATGCACTGGTAACACTAGGCACAGAATAATGTTCAGCTGATTAACAAAAATCCAATGTTTCATTTCATTGTCTCTTGTTAATATTTATGAATTTTACTTATTGCAGCCAATGTCATTTTATATCTACTGACCATATTTCCACAAAACATATTGATACTAAGACTGACAACTCTCCAATTTTGCTTCAATTCACCGAATTGTGTTATTTTGACAACTTTCACTCATGTGAATGTGTGTGTGTGTTTCCTGGTCACTGTGTTGTAGGTTTCAGGTAGTGGGGTGAGGAAGTCACACAGCTGTTTTAGAGAGCGAGTTATATAACTGCTCTACAGCCACTCTAATGCCTGGTACCTGGGATTATTTGGTCTATATTGTGCTATGCATCTTGTCCACTTTATCAAATCTAGCTTCGTTTAGGAACACTTGCTTGCCCTTCAGACATTGAAAGGGGCCGTATGAGCAGGTATCAGGTGCATTGTGCCTCATTAGCTGGCATGGCATGTAAACTATGTTACTTTAGCACTTTTTTAAACGTTTCAACTAAAAGATTAAATATTTCCTTGGGATTAAGGAGAGAGTGTGAGTTTCTGAAGAAAGACACGGGAAAGAACTGGACACAATGTGCTTTCATAAACTTTCTGCTTCACTTAGACTTGAGGAACAGTACTCCATAACACATATTTTTCTTGTCTGGCTAGCAGGATTCTGATTCAGTGGTCTGGAAAAGATATGTACATTCTTAAACAAAAAACAGGGCGATTTCATAGTGTTTAGTAGTGAAGCCACAGTCAGACCAGAGTGAACATAATGTGTTCTTATGTCCCTGACCAGTGATAACTGTTGATTGGAAAGGAATTTTGATGAGTGTCAAAAGCACGAAAGCTTTTATTGCCTGTTGCTATGTATTAATAGACAATACCGAGGAATGTGTATCTGCATTTGGTTTGATATAGTGCTTAAAGGAATGCGTTTGTGATTTTCAGAGTAATCTCTTCTATCCCCCACATCTGTAGCATGTATGTGATTACAATGGACAAGAATGTACACAGCTTTCCCTTATGAAAAAAGCCCCTCATGACTTATAATAGAAGACCAAGGCCAACTGCTGGTGTTTTAATATGTTAATAATTCATTCTTTTGGAGATCAGACAGCCATTTTTTTTAATTTTACACCTTATAACTCAGAATAATGGTTGTAACTACAAGTTTATCATATTTGCATTATACATTTTTTAAAATGGAATAATCTCTATTCTTTAATTCAAATGTCTTTATCTGGAGATACAGCCAATAGAGATTAGTTTGAAAACCACAAATGAATTATTTGTGCATTAGTACTATACATACATTGCTTTTTGTGTGTGTGTGTGTGTGTGCGTGTGTGCGTGCGTGCGTGCGTGCGTGCGTGCGTGCGTGTGTGTGTGTGTGTGTGTGTGTGTGTGTGTGTGTGTTTGTTTGTTGGTTGGTTTTGGTATTGCCATTCATTTGTATTCATAAAAAAAATAAAAAACGAAGCTTTATAGCTATGTATTTTGCTGTTTTCTAGAAATAAATGCTCTAATTAGCATTGATGATTTGCTAACCGATCAAGATTAAAAAGAAGAAAATTCTAAGATCATTGTGGACCACAATTGATCATCAATGTAATTAAATTCCTTACAACTTGAAACTCAAGGGCTCTAAATATTTTTTTTATGTCCTGTCTCTATAGTAAGAATGTAAACATACTTAATTTGCATGCAAGATTCCCTGGGCACCAGTGGCACATTACACAGATGGGACTGTAACTGTAGTAGATACCTTGATGTCAGCAACCATAGCTAATAGTGACCCATTGCAAACAATCAGAGTACTTTTACAGCAATGTACCCCCTCCCTAAACCTCCTTCACAATGTATTTAGGAAATTACAGAATTACAGAGAGAGATACTTTGGCTCTCTCTGGCAGTAATGACAAGAATGTGCTGTAACCATGGATGCCCGTCTCTGGGGTGGCCTGTGACTTCACTGTCTGCTTTTAGGATGCTAGTTAGCTCTGTCACGCAGGGGCTTTTGAAAAATATGTAGTTCTTCACTGCACTTCCAGACATCCGACTGTGGCTTTGACATCTGACTGTGGCTTTGACTGATTATGGCCTAGTCATAATCAGTACTTATTTACTGATGGAGAAGCTTCTGCTCCTCTGCACCTTTGTGGGTTACATATAGGCAATATACTCTCAATGCAGCTATTTTATGAGCATTTAAATACATCTACCCATCCATGATTGTGAAGTATTGGATATGAATATTCTTTGCCATTGTTGCCTATTCTGTATTGGCTGAGTACATGAAAAAGAAAAGAAAATACTTTTTTTTTTGCATTCAGTCTGTAATGAAGAACTTCAGCTTTACTTCCCTGTTGAGATTTTTCCATTCTGAATGAGTCAATCATGAGACCCGGGGAAACCGTGTACAACTGGATAGACTAGCAGGTTGAACTTGTACACTCTCAAAAACTTGGAGCAAATATAAAGGTTGAGCTGAGGATAGAGCATTTTAATGTAGAAACAATCTGCTCATCTCACCATTTTATGACTTATACTGTGCAAATACACCTATTCCAAATCCATTAGAATGCTTGCTTAGTAGAATCTCTTACTGTTCTTTAATAATACTTCTTGCAAAGTACAAAACATTTAACTGTGCTTTGAAAATATTTGAAATTGTTCGGTGAATTATTTTTCAGTGTACAGAATGAGGCAGTTTAAAGGCTTGTAAATGATTATTTGTTTTTGCTGTCAATGAACAGAATGGAAAATCTGGTATTAGTTTAGTGATGCACTGAGTACATATTCCTGGAAATGTATTAATATGCATATAATTTAAACAATATGCATAGGAACAAAAAAAAAACATTAGTACATAAATATAGTATAATATATATTTATTTGTGAAATTATTAATAATTCATTGTTTTTTCTTTTCTCTTTTTTTTTTAGTTAACAATTCTCCAATGGTCACAAAGGTTGTTTCCAAGTAATCCCACTAGAGGGCAGCCTCTTTTTTAACCTGAGAAACCTGTTTAAGAGGAATGTTACAAACACTGTACCACCCCATTCATATGGGAACACTGACTATGCCATGCCTACACATTTTAAATCATAACCTTTTCTCAGTACTTAATAATAATTTGCTATTAAAATCATTTAAATGTGATTTTTTAAAATGTTTTTGTGACTTTCTTAAAGCTTTTTTGTTGTAAAATAATATTGGTGGATGCTCAACCAAATAAATATTAATAAACATGCTTAATACAGCCATAGAAGTTTATTCCATGTCTACAAAAATCCTACAACAATGGTTGTTGGTTTTTTTATGCAGTTCCAAACCACACCAGTTCAGTGTATATTTTGATTCCTATCATTCCCAAAGAAAGCCAAGGGAAATGTTTAACAGTTTCTGCATGTTGGCAGAAAAGGTAGTCTTTATACCTGCTAACAGGAAATTAAAGAGAATACCACTCATTCTCCAGGAAAAGCAAAGCAAAGGCATGCTTGTCTTCCAGGAACCCACACCCCCAGCTTTCACCATTGCCATTTGTTCCTTACTGATTTTTGCTCCCTGAAAGGGAAGAGAAAACAGTCCAGGCACTCAGCGCTACAAAGCAAGAAGTGCATTCCTTTCTCAGGCACTCTGCCTTTACTCAGTCTTTATATTCTGTGCTCCTGCTGCACACGATATTGTAATTCCACCCGCTCTCCACTTAAGGAGCGGCAGACTGAAGCAAAACAGCAGATGAGAAATCACCCGCAAATCTGTCGGAAACAGCACTTTGGCACAAGTTTGGTCTGCAATCAGCACAGTACTTAGGCCATGCTAGCGATTAGATAGTGTGTGCTAGAGTGTGTCTGCACATTTCATAAGGCACGGTGAGATGTCAAATAAGATTATTTAAACGGGTTTAACATCTTGTCGCTGAATTCCCATGTGTTGTTCACAAACTGACCTGGACAGGGAAAGAGACTTGGGGTATTTGATGGCTAATCCAAGCATTAGTTATTTTGTTGGGCCTTCAATCTCTACATAGAAAAAAATCTTTCCTGTGTTATTTTCCTTTATTTTATGACCATGTTCTTACATTTAACTATATGCTTTAATAGGAAAGTTGTCCAGAGCTGCTCCAAGGCTACTGAAATTTAGCACTACTCTGGATAAACAAACATTACACATACTCACTTCAGATTGGTTGGCATATGTTAGCTATATTGGCTTTTTGGTAATATGGGAACACATTAGAAGTTCTCACTTCTTAAAATATGCTCACTATTCAAGTGGTTAAAGTTGTAAAAACACTGTGGCTACGCTAGAACACTGAGCGTATGCTAGCTGCTGCCTCAGGCTTCAAATTAGCTCGCATATTAAACAAAACCATCATGTATGTCAACTTTTTCCTTAGATGTGTTGTTAAATTAATAAGAAGACACACACACACACACACACACACACACACACACACACACACACATACTTGAATTACATTAAAATTAATAGCAAAACCCAACTTCCAAAGTGAATACCACAGGAATACCACAGGAGCAGGCTTTTTTATGTGGAATAATTTCTCATGGACAAGCTGAACAGAAGCCCATATATGTAGTAATAGAAGTAGCAGTAAGCTACAAGTGAATGTTTTCCACTTGCCATTATTATCAATCAATTAAATTAAAATTAGCTAAAAAAATCATATGGTTTTACATAGAAATGTTTTACATTTAAAGGGATATGAACAGCATGAGAGAAAATCCTCCATGATATAGCCATCCAAGCGATCTTATAACAAACAGGGGATTCTGTTGAAAAGAAGTTGGGAAAATAGATGATTAGCTGAATACAATGAAAATTAGTTATGAACAGGCAAAACTTTTGCAAAGCCCATATGCACTAGGCAAAGAAATAAACTCATGAAAACATAAAATGATAAGGAACTTAATATTTACTCTAGGCCCAAACACATCTTTCAAAGAAAATTGCTAATATTTTTGATATTGATATGTGAAAAGGAAACTCTGTAACCATTAAGCATTGTCTTGCCATTTAATGTTATTTGGTTATATAATATAAATCTAAAATGTAAGCACAAACTGAAATGATTTTTATTGCAACATTATACATTGAAGAGAGCTCTGTTCCTTATGTAAAATACTGAACATCATCTGGGCCTGTATGAGAAACAGAAAGTGCAGACTGTAATTTAACACAGACAGCTGAACACGTTTTTTGTAAGAATGCACAATGTATGCAAATGTGTTCTTTCTTAGAAACTGATGTACAGCTGCTGAAAGACACAGAGGCTGGAGAATGAAATCTGCTGTCCAATATTAAATCTGCAAGGTCGCATGCCTCATCGGGCATCATCTTTGTATCTTCGAAAGCTTTCAGCTTTTAGAACATGTGTTGGCTTTGTACTGCACTCTCTGTGTTGAGCACTTGAGCATGAATCGATGCAATATAGCGGTAAAAACAACACTCACTTTCTTTACCCCATTTGATGCTCTTTGTCCCTCATTCCTAATTTTTTTCCTCTTCAAACTTTGTGTTAGGTCTTCTATGTTCTGCCAAGTCTCATTCTCACATTCTCATCTCTTCTGCATTTTCCTCGCGTTCTCTTTTTTTGCCTTTTGAATATGCACTGGACGGCAACAAGTTTTTCCGTTCCATTGGCAGTGGAGAGAAAGAGGAAAGCTTGGCGGGTGGCTGTTATTATTTTTCCTTTTGCTCACCATCAGCTCTGTCAGCAGGCTCTTTCTTGTGGGCATTTGTAAATGTCTCTACCATTAGAATTGAAGTACACTTACAGTATAAGCACTCTTTCTATGGAAGGCATCTGAGGCTTATGGACTGAGTGTAGGCTGGTATAATGCTCTCACTTCCGGAAGGTAGATGTGATGAGCTCATGTTTATGTTTTTAGAATTGTAACCATTATGAATGTTTTTATCTACATATTTAATACAAGTTCTTGGCTTGGTTACATTAACTGTTGGCTCTGCAAAAAATCTGAATATAATATGATTTACTGAAATGGATTTTCTTTCTTTTGACTATATCAAAGTCACCTTAATACTTTAAAATAAAAATAAACAAATACAAATAAAAAACAGTATGTTACACTTTAGATAGCATTTAAAATACTAAATTGATATCGAAATATTTTACATCTAAATGTTTTAAAGATCGAAAAAGGTGTAATATTTAGAGTGTTTTATATTTGTTACATCTTTTTTGTAACCCTAACACAAGCTTAAAAATAGATTTGTTTTAACATTCCATATTAAATATATATTATTATTTAAAGGTTTTTTTTTATTTCATATATTATTATATTTCCACATTTGCTATATTAAACTATTAATGAAGCTTTGTATAAACTTCACACAAACTTTAATATTTTAAAATTACTAAATTAATAATTTCCTGCATATCAGTACATAACAAGTTTGTAAGCCAAAATCCTGCACAACTGTGCACAAACATATTTAGAAATGGTTCTTTAATACATTTTTAACATTCTTGCAAATGTCTCCCATTATTCAATATTTTTTTTAATAAGGTAAGATTGGTAGGTGCTGAGTGCAAAATTTCATTAATCTTAGATAACAAGACAATGGGAAAATATCAATGCCATGCCTTCAGAGCAGAGTAGAGAAACAGTATAATTCAAGTATGTTAAATGTTTGATGTTAGATTTTTGGATATACAGGCCCAGAATACTGATACCTTTCATTTCCATTCACTGATTTAACATGAAAAACATCCACTATATTATTGTTTCAAGAAGCTAAAAGGAAACACAGGGTAGTAATGCACTAATCTAACTAAATGCAACGGTCTGTAGAATGAGTTTCTCATGTCTTAATCAACTGTCTATGAAAGTGCATCTTTCCCTCGTGGTTTGCCAGGTGATGGTTTATTTGTATGCAGGTTTTGCTTGTATGAAGTGTTATTCTTCTTTTGAAAAAAAAAAAACAGGAATCTCTGAGCTCAGTGGCAGAGGCACCTCAATAAGTCTTACGCTCGATACTTGAACATTAGACACCAACTGAAACAAAGGCATAGCTTTATTCTAGACTGAACAGTTGGTTGATGTGGTGTGTTTGGGGGATTTTTTTTTATTTGCTGTAATGTTTGATTCAGTGCTATTGCTCCCATTTTTCCCTTGAACTGTGTCTGGCAGCGAATCATGACACGGGATTCCCAGACTAGAGCGAAAAACAGAACAGAGCCAGCTCCTCCGCAGTTCAGGTCTTTCAAATAAAACTTAAAAAACTTAAAAACTTGCTCTACAGCCAAGGCTTTCCCCTCCATACTAGCTATAGGAGTAGAGGTAGAGAATGATATTTTATTAGACCTAGGATAAATAATAGGGCTTTCGTGGCTATTTAAACTCCCTTTTAAAACTATGTTCTGTTTTACATGTGTTCACCAAGTGCATTTAGGCTGCTTTTTTGGAATGGATGTACACTGCCAGTAGCTCAATAGTTCATTCTCATCCTCATTGAGGTAGTACTGCATGGAATGTTGTATCTTTGTTATTATCATGTTCATTATTAATTATTCGATAGCGTTTACGTTATAGGTCGCAACTGTTCCTGTTAACCAAGTCCTATATGTGCCTATACCTAAATTAAAACACTAATATTTATTTACTTTACTTGAAGCAAACCTCCAGACCACCAAATCTTTGTGTCACAGCACAAGCAAGCATGCCAAAATATTCAAATGTAAAATTACCAATATGGGCTGTATGTCATTCAGAAACCACAGACAAACTAGCAATTTATTTTTTAAATGGCTTTCCATGGTAGCAATAGATTGAACAAGTGTCCTGTTTGGAAAGACAAAAAAGAGAGAAAACATGATGTGAAAAAAACATGCATTTTTAACAAACCTCTGGAAGAGCATTTGAAAGTCATGTACCTGTAGATTGATATACCTAACCTTATTTCAACTTTGTGAATAATCTTCCAAATTCCCCAAAGATACAGCAATTACTTAGTAATCATCACAAAGGAGATATTCTTTTGCCAATGAACACAGAATTTTAATTAGTGTGTGCTTCTAATGCATTACCATAGCGTTTCATGTGGCCTACAGCTGCTTACACGCACTTTATCTCTCCGTTTTTCCTTCCTCAATGCAGCCAATCAAAGCTCGATTTTTGTTGCTGCTGCTTTAATGCAAACCAGAGATTTGGTAATTGGTGATCTGCCAATAGCTCTACTTAAGCACAGAAACCACTGTAGCCCCACTGGGTGGATGGAAATAAAGAAACATTTTCATGTCTTACAAGCAACAGTATTCATCACCATGTGAGTGTCTGTTTGTGCAGTAATTTTGTAAGCAGCATGTGGAAGCTTTGATCTCAGAGAGGTTAGGCAGTGCTTTCAAATTGTTCACTTGGCATATTTGCTAAAAGGTCAATATTTGTACTTGATTATACAACTGAAACCGTTGCTTCCTGTAATTTGTAAGTCATGTCACAGAATGTTTTGAACAATTATGATAAGCATGTATTTTTTCAGTCTGATGTTAAACTTAATAAAATATTCGTGCCACTTCACATATATTATGTTTGGAATTTTTTTTTACTCCTTGAATTGATATTTTTCTTCTATTTCTTATGATATAGTGTGCCACAAAGCCGATAAATGCCTATTGGTCAGATTTATGTAATGTTTCTAAAACAGCACAAATATTAGTGGCTGCAGCAACTGACCATAAGAGTTTTATGAGCTTGTTTAATGTCCCATTCCACTTCTAGTCCTCATTTGCTCTTATAATAGCCTCCAATCTTCTGGAAAGATGTTTTAGATTTGGTACTGATGTAAGATGGCTGTTATTCATCCCAATTGTATTAAATAGAGTTGAGGTCAGATCTCTGTAGCAGGCCACTCAGGATCTTTCAAACCAACCCATGTAAACCATATCTGGAGCTGGCAGTGTGCACAAAGGCTTGGGTCTCCTAGTTCAAATGAAGGGAAATTGAATACTACCACATTTAGCCATCCTATACAATTGTGTGCCCATGGTAACAATTTTGGGAACAACCAGATTTGGCTGGAAAAGTCAGATGTCCAATAGTTTGATCCATATAGGTATATAGTTGGACTTATTTGTTATAGTTTCTATGTTCCTGTGTACAGAGTGAGGTAGGAGTGGCTTGGTTTTACACTAAGCCTCTATCTCAACCCCACTAAACACCTTTGGCATGACCTGGAATGTAGACTCACAAATGCTGTTGTGGCTTAATATCCACAAAATCCCCACAGCCATGTTTTAAAATCTAATGAAAGGCCTTTATGGAAAAGTAGAGACTGTTAAATCTGCAACTGGGGGACCAACATCATGTTCCTGATGAATGGTGGAATAGAATTTTTAGACACATTTCAATAGACACATTTCTATCAGAACCAGCAGTAACTTCTTCAGCAAATTGCGCTACAGAAGCTTGTCTGTTGGATCGGACCACACAGGCCAGCCTGCGCTCCCTACATTTACCAATGGCTCTGTCACCGGTTCACCACTTTTTCTTTGTTTGACTACTTTTGATAGATCCTGACCACTGCAGACTGGGAACATCCCACAAAAGCTGCAGTTTTGGAGATGCTCAGAATCAGTTGTCTAACCATCACAATTTGGCTCTTGTCAAACTGGATAATTTTTCTAATTTTAACACATCAACATTAAGGACAAAAGGGTCACTTCCTGCCTAATAATATCCCACTCACTAACAGGTGCCATGATGGAGAGATAATCAGTGTTATTCACTTCACCTCTCATAATGTTATAATGTCATAAAGTTCTGCCTGATCTGTGTATAATAACAAGCATAAATGAGTATGGCAATAAAGTGTACAACCTTGGTGGTTTCACACATGGTCTCAAATGTGGTATATGCCGTGTGTGTGTCTCATTGCATACTTTTACTACCTGTTCTGTCAGAATGTCACATTTAAGTGTGTATCTCCTTTTTAAGTATGCTACATTACAGAAACAAGATTTCTGATTAACTATACAAACTAACCTAAACAGTGTAGAATATGTTTATACAGAAATCCATGTTCTCTTTTAAAAAAAAATCTCTTTCAAATATTTGGGAAAGTATTTTAGTTTGAATCTAATTAACTTTTAGTGTTTCGATGCAGACTAGTGTACTATCAGGAGCAAGTTCTCTTTTACTTGACTCATTATGCGCTGTGACCAAGCTTGATCTCCACATGTCATCATGGTAATATTGTTCAATTGGTGAGATGTCAGCTGTGGGGTATCTAGAGTTCAAAGTCACCTGTAATATGAACTGTTGAGAAGACAAAGACTGAATTGTACCTTTGAGCCTAAGATGAAATGAGGCTTATCCAAGTCAGAGAGTCATCCGTCCCATCTCCTGGCATCTTAGAAGATATCTTCTCTCTACAAAGAATGTATGATCACCTTCAATTCAAACATTATTATCCCTGTCAGATCTACTTTCTTGGCATGTTTTTTTTTTTTTTTTCAAACAAAAACTTTGTAAGGAGAGCACACTGAGAAAACTATCTGCACACAGAGTCTCAGTAGTCTCATAAATGCTGCGTCTCTATGTGAAGTGTCTGTGATAAAAGCCTTTCTTAGTAGGGCTTTTGGAGAGTTGGAGAGGAAGCCCACCCTGTAGTTCACAGTAACAGATCAAGCTCCCTTATTGTGCTTATGCTCTCCAAATTAAATGCCTTTAATTCATTTATTTGTATATTTATTGATTAAAATTGGAGGAAGCCTAACATTGTGATGACTAATGGCAGCAAAAAGACATTTCCCACTAATACATAAAAGTGTTTCACTGTAGCCTTGAGCAAGGATAAGTGCAGAACAATGCACGGTTGTGCAACATGTGTCTTGTGATATTGTAGTTTAGGTACTGTATACGTAATTGTTCCAATGCCACTGATTACATTTGATAACGTTTATAAATTGATAACACTTATGGATCATTTATGATCAAATTACAGTTCAATTAAGCAATAATAGTGCTGTGTTTAGTATCAGGTATAAGCGCACTAGTGTAATCTAATACATTATTAGAAAAATCATGCATTTAAAAGACATTTGGCCTAAAACAAAATGTGACATTAACATCTTGATATTGATCTTGGGTTTTTTTTTGCATTGCTGCTACTTTGTTGTCAGGGTTGTCAGAAGAAAGGCTGTCCTGTATTAATAATGTAATAAGAACAAAAAGGGAGCAAAGAAAAGAAAATGAAAAACACTCCAGCTGTTTTATCTATGCAAGTAAAATCTGAGCTAGTTTGTATAAGGATTTTATTATATGGTATGGTACATTATTTAATAAAATCACAATACATCATATGGCCAGATGTTTGTGGACTCTTGACCATCACACAACATATATACTTTTTAAAAATTATAATCTCCACTCTGTTGGGATGGATTTCCATTTGATTTTGGAATATGTGCTTATTCAGGTATAAGAGCATTAGTAAGATCAGATTGGATCAGAAGGTCTGGGTTGTAGTCAGTGTTTCAGTATTTATCTCAAAGATGTTCACTGGAGTTGAGGTCTGAGCTCTGTGCATTAACAGGCTCTGTGCATTATTAGGGGTCACCACGGCGGATCATCTTTCTCCATACCCCCCTGTCCTCTACATCTGCTTCTTTCAAACCAACTACCTGCATGTTTTCCCTCACCACTTCCATAAATCTCCTCCTTGGCCTTCTTCTTTTCCTCCTTCCTGGTGCCTCCATCCTCAGCATTCTCCTACTGATATACCCTATGTCCCTCCTCTGCACATGTCCAAACCATCTCAATCGCCCCTCCCTCACCTTGTCTAAGAACATCCTACATGCGCTGTCCCTCTAATAAACTCATTACTAACAGGTCACTTGAAATCAAATTTTTACAAACCTTCACAATTGTGTGCTTTCAATATGGGGAAGAACCATATATGGGCACGGTGGTCAGGTGTCCACAGACCCTCTGACATAAAATGTCATTACAGTGCAAAGGTATAAGGCTTTTTTTTGCATTTAAATTTTGTCTTGCATGACTGTTTTATGAATATGTATTATATATTACAGGTTCATAGATGTTTACATTAATAGATTAATATATTATTAATGAGGTTTGCAACTGAATAATTATACCTGATAACTGAAAATGAAATAAAAAACTCTTTTAATAAAATATTTATTATACTTATTACAAATCTTATGCAAGGATAGACAACATTGAAGAACCTGCCTGATAAGGGATACAGTAAATCATCTAGCAATCTGCTTCTCCTTCTACTGCCATCCATCTTTTGCAGTTTTTATGTTGCCAAGTTTACTTTTTTCCTTTAATCTTCCTTAATTAACTTTAGCTTGTTTTCCATCCCATTACATTATACTAGGTTATAAACAATGCATAATTACATTAAGGACCATTGACTAGGTAGAGAATACAGTAAGACGTTTTTTCAATAAGCCTTTTAAATGCTTCAGTTCTCTAAACATCAAATGTTTTTTTCATAATCTTGGGTTTAGAATGCCTTTCACCCATGAATAACACAAATAACGCATTCAGTCAGACCCTCAATATGAGTTGCAGGAATACAGAAGAAGAACTTGAGAAGAGGCAATTTAATTGGGTTTAGATACTGATCCAAACCATGTACAGATCTCTGTACATCTTTTTGTCACAGGATGTTCCTACTACAGCCGGGAGGATCTCGGTCTCAGAGGGTATTTGTGGAAAATAGTCACATCTCATTATCTAGGAAGCTGGATTGTGGTGCACGTACCATCTGCACTGCCAGTCACCTCAGATACACTCCAGCCTTCATCCATTCCACCCATTTCCATCGCTGCCCCTATCCCACTCTTCTCCACATGGCTGGAATGTTTTTGTAATTGCTTTCAGTTGGTTTGCCTGTGAGAGGATAAAGGAGAGCAGTACTGCTTATTTGGCAAACTGCATTTTTATTTTTTTTTGCATGTGGCTGCACACAGAAGTGAACACTGAGGAGGGAGGGAAATGCTTGACCTGCTTATACTTGTTAATATGTAATTATTACAGCACTATTGACATCATTATATGAATTTTGAGGCTGCATAGAAATGCACAAAAATGGTACTTCTAGTTGCACACACACACACACACACACACACACACACACACAAACACACACACACACACACACACACACACACACACACACACACACACACACTATACAACCCCACATAACTATTTACATTCTCATAGCATTTTAAGCACAGTTTCAGCTATTCCAATAAAAACCACAGGTAGCCTGAGTCTCAGCAGAAAAAAAAACTGAGCAAGCTTTAAGAAAAGCAGTGAAAAACTCACTCAGACAACGTTTATTTTTATGTTTCTTTTGGTTTCATTCTTGCCAGGTTTTGTGAAGGTTCTGAATGTCGTTCTGGGATTTACTGTGTAGGAAGCAAGGTGTGAAAGGTTCTCATTCCTGCCATTTTGGATGGGTGTGATTGTTTTTCTTTCTCCCCATTTATTTCTACCATTAACATGAACTTGCACCTCATGGGAAGTATATTTTTCAGTATATTCCTTTAGCAGAGACAATATGGCTACACTCAGAAATCTCATCAAGATCAAGCCAGCATTTTCCAAAAATGATGGCTCATCAATTTGATTTATGGCCTGAAATTCTCATCCAGACCATATAACAGCACTGTACAGATGAACATTCCATGACTATTATTTTTGCATTATTTTCCCATTGTTTCGAAGACTGCGACAGTATTATCCTCTCTCAGCACTTCATATCATACAAAAGAGACCGAAATGTGTTTTATATTCACTTTATAGGGCTGTACCATATCCCTCAAGAATAATGCAATATATTAGAGAGGAAAGGGGTTTGTCATCGGTTCTTTGGATAGTTAAAATCCACTTGGAATCCTCTCAGAAAGATATACTTAGAAACTTAAAAGTTTTCCCACAGCACGCCTAAGTTTGTTGGACAGGAGTGTAAAGACACAGTGTAGATTGTTCTGGTTATCCTACCAATATTATCATTGCAGCAATAATTTCCAAGCATATGGTAAATATTTACTGCATATCCACCTGTAATAAAAACACTGGGTAACTGGAGAAGATGATTCTATATCATCAACATTCTCAAATTTGCCATTTGAGAACAGTTGTGTGTTCTCAAAGTGTGTCACCACTATTACAGATTTCTGGCCAATCTTTTTGTAATTAGCAGACAACATATCACGTTCCAGGGTGTTTGTGGATTCATGCCCAGTATGCAAAGAGCTAGAGTGCCTTTCTGCGATAAAAATAGCTTTATGATTTATATCAATCTGTGCCACGAACAATCCTACTCTTTAAATAGTGTAGCAGATTGTCCTCTGACATACTAGACATGAACAGCTGCATTTATTGTATATTTAATTTCTCCATGGCCCAAAACACAATAATATGTAGAGGTCAAAGGTGTCTATGGATACATGCCCGGTATGCAAAGGCCCACAGAGCTTACCTAATGTGCCAAAGAATCTTTGTCTAGTAAAATTGCAGTAGCCCTACAAGGATTCATTTGTATAGAATTCTTAGTGTATGACCAAACTGACAGATTTTGACAAATGTCTTCACATGACCATTAAGCATTATTTAGAATGATCATTATATCATTTGAAACAGCCTTGTTTAAATAATGACCAGCGTCCTGTGGTCCAATGTAGTCTGCGGTCTAGTAGTGACCTTGGTTTTACAAAATCATCTTTTTATGACATAAAAATATGTCTATCAGAATGAAGCTCATAAATGTATCCCATGCAGTTTAGATTGATACGTTTTCCCCCCGTATTTATTAATGAGCTGTACCTCATTTAATGTCAGGGAGCGGTTTTCCCATGGCTACTTGTTTTGTTGAGCTTTGTCTTCTTTCTCTTCCAAACTGACTAAATAGAACAATGCTTGGACAGTACCTGATAGATGGAAGCATGAGAAAAGCAAATCCTGAACTGAAAGTAACTTTTTGCATCATCTGATCTTTCTCTACTTGCAGTACCGTTCTGTGTGTTACATGGTCTTAGCATGTTTTTCTTGACTCTTTTAAGCAGTTCAGCAACAGTATTTGAAATTACAGCATTTTCCATGTGTATCTACTTAACAAATGACATATCCTGAGATAATGTGTGGCGACATTATTTAGTTTTTCACTCCATATTACAGGAATTCTGAAGTTTTTCTTCTTATTTAAGCTGGTACAGCTTTGGAGAACAAGGCTCAATGGTGACTTGTATAAATGCCCTTGCATAGGTTTTAAGAGGGAATTATTTCGGATTCTTTCAGAACCAAGAACAACAGCATTATCAATGGTCATGAGAAAAATACACAAAATGGCAGCAATGAATTGGACTGGGGCTGATTCTTGTTTGGGCCATACATAGATTCCTGTGGATAATTTGTCATATCAGGTGATTATACAGAGTAGATTTGATATTTCTTTGGGTTTATAGGTTTCAGCCTATGTTACTGATCTATACATAATGCCTCATTAACAGTAAATACGAAAAAGCATGTGAAATACTGACACAGGAATGGATTGAATATGAATGAGGTGGATTAGTTAGTCTATCCTCATTTCATTTCCCAAAATGCATTTGGAAGTAGAATTCAAAGTAATAAGATTAAGCACATATTGTCCAATCAAATCTCTATTTCAAAAAAGAAATTATGAAAAAGGGACAGTTGAAAGTTTGTAATGGAGTGCCGTTTTTGCATTGATATCATGCTTTTAATGAAACCTCACATTCTCTCATTTCTAAAATTTGAGCTAAAGACCGATAATAGATTTTAGCTTTCCTATCTAATATTATTGAAATATTGTTCCTTCCTTCCCTAACTCGATGTAAAGCCGCATACCTCCAACATGAAACATGTTGAAGGAATCTTATACACGCAAATAGAAAATAGCCAATTGGAAACCTGCATAATGAAGGCGATTAGCACTATTGTATAATACACAGAATGCAGGTTCTTTATATATTACTGCTTTTTTATTTTAATTAAGCAATTGTAAATAACCGGATTTAAAAGATTTTTATGGTGTCTTGACAGCAAAGCAAAATACCTCTCAGGAGATCAGCAAATGCTGCAATTTTCCCAACTCTTTTTGGAAAATCAAAAAAAAAAAGAGAAAGATGTCTAGTTCCATTTTGTTGCAGCTGTTAACCTAATGGCCAGTGAGACAATGTCTCCAAGTGAAAGAAAAAAAAAAAAAGAAAAAAAAAGGAATGCATTATTGTGTTAAGGCTGGCCAGGGCAGGCACATACAGTGAGGAAAATAAGTATTTGAACACGCTGCTATTTTGCAAGTTCTCCCACTTAGAAATCTTCGAAGGGTCTGAAATTGTCATCGTAGGTGCATGTCCACTGTGAGAGACATAATCTAAAAAAAAAAATCCAGAAATCACAATATATGATTTTTAAACTATTTATTTGTATGATACAGCTGCAAATAAGTATTTGAACACCTGTCTATCAGCTAGAATTCTGACCCTCAAAGACCTGTTAGTCTGCCTTTAAAATGTCCACCTCCACTACATTTATTATCCTAAATTAGATGCACCTGTTTGAGGTCGTTAGCTGCATAAAGACACCTGTCCACCCCATACAATCAGTAAGAATCCAACTACTAACATGGCCAAGACCAAAGAGCTGTCCAAAGACACTAGAGACAAAATTGTACACCTCCACAAGGATGGAAAGGGCTACGGGGAAATTGCCAAGCAGCTTGGTGAAAAAAGGTCCACTGTTGGAGCAATCATTAGAAAATAGAAGAAGCTAAACATGACTGTCAATCTCCCTCGGACTGGGGCTCCATGCAAAATCTCACCTCGTGGGGTCTCATAGATCCTAAGGAAGGTGAGAAATCAGCCCAGAACTACATGGGAGGAGCTGGTCAATGACCTGAAAAGAGCTGGGACCACCGTTTCCAAGGTTACTGTTGGTAATACACTAAGACGTCATGGTTTGAAATCATGCATGGCACGGAAGGTTCCCCTGCTTAAACCAGCACATGTCCAGGCACGTCTTAAGTTTGCCAATGACCATTTGGATGATCCAGAGGAGTCATGGGAGAAAGTCATGTGGTCAGATGAGACCAAAATAGAACTTTTGGGTCATATTTCCACTAAACGTGTTTGGAGGAAGAAGAATGATGAGTACCATCCCAAGAACACCATCCCTACTGTGAAGCATGGGGGTGGTAGCATCATGCTTTGGGGGTGTTTTTCTGCACATGGGACAGGGTGACTGCACTGTATTAAGGAGAGGATGACCGGGGCCATGTATTAAGAGATTTTGGGGAACAACCTCCTTCCCTCAGTTAGAGCATTGAAGATGGGTCGAGGCTGGGTCTTCCAACATGACAATGACCCAAAGCACACAGCCAGGATAACCAAGGAGTGGCTCTGTAAGAAGCATATCAAGGTTCTGGCGTGGTCTAGCCAGTCTCCAGACCTAAACCCAATAGAGAATCTTTGGAGGGAGCTCAAACTCTGTGTTTCTCAGCGACAGGCCAGAAACCTGACTGATCTAGAGAAGATCTGTGTGGAGGAGTGGGCCAAAATCCCTCCTGCAGTGTGTGCAAACCTGGTGAAAAACTACAGGAAACATTTGACCTCTGTAATTGCAAACAAAGGCTCCTGTACCAAATATTAACATTGACTTTCTCAGGTGTTCAAATACTTATTTGCAGCTGCATCGTACAAATAAATAGTTTAAAAATCATATATTGTGATTTCTGGATTTTTTTTTTTAGATTATGTCTCTCACAGTGGACATGCACCTACGATGACAATTTCAGACCCCTCCATGATTTCTAAGTGGGAGAACTTGCAAAATAGCAGGGTGTTCAAATACTTATTTTCCTCACTGTAGTTTGGCATGGAGCTAGCATTTCCATTAAATAGCAGGTTTAGGGAACAAGATAATTGCTATAGCAGAAATGACCCCCCTATCATTCAAGCTCCATAAGCCATTTACTTACAACTGCACAGAGAGTCATTCACTAGTGGATAGATCCAGTCATGAATTTGAAATATCCAGAAAGTCTCTAAGACTAAAAACCATTTACCAGATTTTGTATTGAGAGGGATTAAGGCTGATTTTGTACATGAAGGTGTTTCTTGTTCGGGTCAGTAAACTGTCTAGCCTTTCCATGTGTTTAGGCATGACTGTGCTGGCTGGACTCTCCTTCTTCTTCCCTCTGGCCATCTGGATCTGCAGTCTGCCTCACGCTTTTGTGTGTGTGTGTGTGTGTGTGTGTGTGTGTGTGTGTGTGTGTGTGTGTGTGTGTGTGTGTGTGTGTGATCACCGAATAATGACAGAGAAGCACAGGTTCCACGTGGTTCCAATCGCACAGGCCTCTGACTCATGATTGGATGGGGTCTTCAAAAAATAGAGGTCAAACTGGGTCTTGCCATCCAGATGAAAATGAAACCAGGGCACGGAAATCATTAAGACAGCATTAGAGCTGCTAGCTTATGTTTATGCTGATACAAAGTCCTCCAAGTCTCTTTTGAAGAAAATAATAGTGATCATAATCTCATTAATAGTGATTGAGCCACTCTTTTTGAGCCAGCCTGTTTTTACACAGCCCTGAAAAACAGCCGTCTCTCATCCGCCCCGTGAGACATGCACTTTGGCAGGAGAGCTTGTTTGGGTGGAAGTCTGTTTTGGTCTCTTTATCTGCATACTTTTCAACTGTTTCTCTGTGAAAATATGAGTTTAAATATTTGTTTCAATTTAGCTTTTGGGCTGACTGATATTAAATTCTAATTGCTTACGTGAAAAGAGATTGCAACTGTGTCTGAGACTGAAGCTACAAATCTTACTAAGGTATTTTTATTATACAGAATCTATAAACAAACCTGCAAAAGAAAGTTTAAAGATTCTAAGGCCCAAATCGTACATATTTTATGTGCTTTACATTATGCATTCACATACAGTATGCCATTTATTGAATATGATTTCATGGGCTTCTGGTCAATTGGTATTCACAATGCCAGAATTGGCTGAGAAATAATAACTTTCCCTTGAACTTTAAGGTTCATTTGAAGTTTTCCAAGACCTATAATTCCACATACATTTGGGGAAAATGTACTCTCACTGTAACCCATGCACCTGGTTTGCCATCCTACAGAGATATTGTTTAAGCCCAACAGGAATGCACCGAGAGGAACTTCTATATCAAAGAGAGAACATTAAAGAAATGGAGCATGGGGTTGAACTGAGCCCCAAGATTTCCCTCTAAATTGTGAAAGGTATTCAGGTTTGAGATCAAACAAAATGTTTCTGTCCACAATCCAGTTGACAGACTTCGTTTTCCTGCACAGTGTCTGCACAGTGTCAGCTTCAGTGCTCATTTTTCAGCATGCAGTTTTCTTTTACTTGCTTTCAAACAGTATACTGATGGCAAGTAACACACATCGAAAACTGCTGACTGTATCTGGTTTCCGCTCTACTGTTTTTCTGGATTTCTTTCTGGGTCTCATCCGACACTGTCTTTTTTTTCCCTCTCTAACCTTCACAGTTTCGAATGAGTCGGTTTCACAGAAATGCACAAGACGAGAGGAGAGCATTGCGCAAAACACAACGAAGCACCTGAAATGTACGTGTCCAACGTGAATGCTTTGCTCCTCTTGCACTCACCCCTGAGGACTATCCAGTTTGCAGTCCAGTATGTGCTCCCTTTTCCCTTCCTCTCCCTTACAGAGGTTGTATCGGGCCATCAGCACAAATGGAACACAGGACAATGTACTACTTTAACCAGTTACACAAAGGGTCTTTTTTAGCTACCACCATTTCTTTGCAGGTTGTTGACATTGATGAGTCACTTGATGGGAAAAGAGCGAGTGTCAGGCACACAGTGGCACTTCCCGTGACATGATACTGTAGCACAGGGGTGGCTAGTTAGACTTTGGATCACTAATTTTACCTCCTCACCTCACTCTTGCTACTGCCCATTTGCTCAAAAACTCCTGTTAAAACAAATCTGGGAAATAGCAATGCTCTCTCTCTCTCTCTTTCTCTTTCTCTCTCTCTCTCTCTCTCTCTCTCTCTCTTTGCCCAACTTTCATGCTCTCCTTCACTACTGCTTGTTTTTACTCATAACAGTATAAAGCTGCACACCCTACAGAGGTTCACAATCTTTGAGCCAGACATTCTCTCTCAACAATAGTAGCTTTTTTAGGGTCGGGTCTGAACTCAATGTTCATGTGCCGATCCTACATGAACAATTGTTTTGTACAAATAGCTTTTCTTTTATTGTTATTTCAGTCCAGATGTTTTCACATTAATCCAACTTGTCTTTCTTATCCAACGGTTCTGTCTTATCTGCTTTGACTCAGATTCCGGTTAATTTTTTTGTTAAATACAAATTTCTGTTGATCTTTATTGCTGAAAATTAGAGTCTGTGTGGTTTTTGCGAACCAACTGGAAATATTAATGAGTAATACACATATTCCCCGTTTTTTTTACCAGTCCACAGCAGAATGCCAAGAAATGCATGGCCCAAGGAAACCACAGTCATTTTATGAAATCCATGTTGATGCAGGTCTTGAGTAAAACTCTGGAAATGCTTTTAGAAAAAAGGGTCCTGATAGAGAAACAGTCTATTCTAAGAACCCTTAGAGGTTCCCCAAAGGCACAAACCAAATACAAGTTTAAGGTTCTAGTTTTATCTTTTTTTTTTTTTTTCAAGAGAGCAGATGTTCTCATTCATTAGTAGAATAACATACAGATTTAAATTTTAGTACTAGGTACACAAATGTATTGTTTGGCCTTAAATTTGGGCATTTTAGTTAATAAGTAATCAGGCCAGGCATTATTGTGTATAGCCTAGGCATGACTAAATTCAGTCAGGCTTTCACTGGGGTTTGGCATGCATACAGGAATGCTAGTGAACAGGCGGAAATGGGGTTCTGGTGGATGTAATTATCTGTGCATAGTCAATGTCGTTAAACTCCTATTTTTTTATTTTGTATGTTTTTCGGTCCAGACAGTTTCAGTGAGTCCCAGACGTTTTAACAGACCATTACCCATAATGTGCTTTAATTCTGGTGTGTTTACGACTGGAACAGTTGTGAAAATGATTCCTAGCCTGCCTATTTGAAACAAAGGTTTTTGAGACAATTTGGACATTCCCTCAGATTTGTATGCTATTTATTCTTATTAAAAAAAATCCCTTTCTTGCATCATACCAGTACCTGCATTAGCACACAAGATATAGATTTGTTAGTATCTCATGATGTCAAAGTTTAGTTTAGTAGTTAAGGCATTGCGCTGTGGATCTGGTTTATGATTTAAGCTTATGAGGTCAGGCCCTAGCACTGCCAAGCTGCTAATGGTGGGTCCTCGATCCCTATCATACAGCTACTCGGTTGTAACCTGAATCATTTTTCATTCACTTTGAATAAAACCACAAGCAAAAAACGGTAAAGAATGTTCAGTGAGCACAGTAAGATTATAAGATAGACATGGAAGTAGCCAATAAAAGAAAGCAACATAAATCTGACTGCACCATGACTCTGAGAGAAGGAACTATTGAATTTACCCCTCTTCAAAAGACACACATCTCATGTCCAGCACAAACCCCCAGGCCTGGAATAGATTTATACTCGATCCATCTCTTTCTGCACAACTATATAGCTAAAACACATCTGCAGAGGAAAACAAGACAGTGAAGCCACTCAGTCTCTTTAACCTCTATTTCAGAAGCACAGAAACTTGACTCACAATCTGGTCTTGATATATTATTTGATTGTTAGTAAATTGGCTATTGCAGGTCTTGCACTGTTTTTCACTGTTGGGATACAATCTCATTCTTAATCCGTTCTCCAGTTTGTCTCAAAGAGGCATGCATTGTATGGCCCAGGGAATTATTCAGCAAATAGTGTGCAAGTTTGCCACATCTGCTGGGAAAACAAAGTTATATGATTATAGTGTGAGTAAATTAATGGACATTAAGAACTTTACTTGATTTTTATTAGTGGCTGTAATTCTTTTGGTGGTATAGAAACCAGATATATAGGCCTAGGCAGGGACCATTGGATTTGAATGCACATACTGCATGCTAGTCATCCAGGACTAGTAAAGTTAGAACAAGAAACAAAAACTTAAAGATTTAAAAGCGTTGGATAAACAAGTAGAACAAGAATGTTGGGAAAGAAGGAATAGATTGGAAATTTTAACGAGACTCTGGTGAGTAAAGGACCTTTTCCATACCTTGCAAAGTCTAGACAGAGTACATTCAAAATGATTCTAGTTTATCACTATACAAGATCTGCTTGTATCTTAACAACTAATCTACACTCCACACCCCCTAAATGTACTAAAGGTTTCATTCCATATGATTTTTGTTTACAGAACAAACAACACAGATCTTTTTTACAGTGGAATTCCTCTTAAATACAGTGTAATGTAATAGGGAAAAAATAAACACATTTTATTGTAATGGAAACACCGTGATTTCCAACTCATCATATTCCTAAACATCTAAATGTTATTTTCCCTCCCTGTAACTCTCTCCTGCCTGTCATAATCACAATATTCAGTAAATCATTTTAAATGGCCAAGATCTGTGCAGACACCATAACGCTTTGTACTCTCACAGGAGGACTTTTGTCTGTCTGGCTTTCTCTTACTCTCACTTTCTCTCTCTCTCTCTCTCTCTCTCTCTTTTTCTCTCTCTCTCTCTCTCTCTCTCTCTCTCTCTCTCTCACACACTCTCTCTAAAACACACACACACACACACACACACACACACACACACACACACACACACACACACACGCACACTCACATGCACATTCAGTTACCTAACTTTAATCAGGTTGCCAGAACTTACATTTTAAATCCTTTTTTTTGGAAGAGAAACATTTAATAATCATGCTTTAAAATATAACAAGTATTTAACATATAAACACAACAGTTAAGAGTTGAAATTGTATTATTATTATTATTATTATTATTATTATTATTATTATTATTATTATTATTATTATTATTATTTGGCTTACGTTTCCATCAATTTACAATACTGGAGCTCCACTTGCTGTTTCCCATAAATCAAAAGTGCAAGTGCTGCCCCCTACCTTCCCTTGAAATATATCTGTCCCTTTATCCCTAGTAGGTGAAAGTTCTCAACAGTATTGTTATTCCGCAAAGACTCGCAATTTGGGGAATGGCAAAACACTCTCCATAGAGCAAATCTATCTGCCAAGTCAAAGCCATAATCAAGTTTTTTGACTGATTTTTGAGGCTTCCTGAAAGTAGTCTAAGTTGGAACAGTAAGGCTTAGTGTAGGGACACTGGCCTCCCGGGAGCATAGCTGTTCCACTTACATGGTCCAGCTGGACACTTTTGTCCTGGTGACTAACCTACTGGTTTGTTCCGGATTATCTATTCATGAGTGAAAATGAGAAAACCAAATCTTAGATTTAGCAGGAATGTGGAAAAGCTTGACTGTTGAGACCAAGACAATAACTAAACATTCTTGGAAATTCTTGGAAAGTCTACTTATTACCTGACTCCTGTAAAGTTGACAGCAGGATTTTTACCCAAAATGGAATGTGGCTATATGGGTCGTATTGTATAAATGTTGTCCCAGCAATTGTTACTGCATGTTGGTTTCAAGTAAACCTTGACAAATTGGGCCTTTTACATTTTTCCTGGCAAATGACAAAAGACTTTTCACAATCTAATGGATTGACTTGAAACACTGATGCTGCTTCATTTATTGGCCAATGTGTGCTTTTAGTGGAGACCACTGAAAGTTTGCTTTACACATTCCCACATAGCTAAAATACCCAAGACATACTCTCATCCACTTCCTCAACCACACATGTGTATACACAAAGACACACATGCACTCACGCACGCACACGCCACACACACAAAGATAAAAAAAATAAACTTTACACTCCGGGACATACTTTTCGGTACATTGAGTTCTGTATTTATTATATCTTCCTTGAAGGTGTAATAGGACCCTATAGAAGCCTCTATATAAATGTTTTAGAGATGTCCCTAGCAGCCTGCAAAGGACTCCATTAATGGGATGTTTTGTAGTAGAGCAATTTAGTTTCCAATGTGTATTATGCTGAATTCCTTTCACATCACATCAGAAAAGAGTTATGAGAAGACATTTTGGTCTTTTAAAGCCAATGTGTTGATATCCTGGCTGACAAACCATGTAGGCTGAATCATTTGCGTAGGCTGAACAACTTTCCCACTGAGACATACTACTTTGAGAAATCATACAAGCTGCAGTGTAGTGACTCAAATAGTGAAATGATAATACTATAATTAAATAAATAAATAAATAAAACTTAAACAGCTTAAACTGAAACAAAACTGCCTGAAAAATATGTTAAACAGTTGTAGCTAAAATTAATTCAATTTACCTGAAATGCTTTCAGTTGATAATTTTTATTTTTTTGTGCATTCTTCTACGGCCTGGTAGAGCAGATATTTCAGAAATGCAATTTTTATTGGAAGACGTGTGTTAGCTGGGGCTAACTAGCTGAAATCTGTGCATTTTTATGTTTCTTTTCAGCAATAAATAATACAGTAATTTTAGACAGTTATCTATCCACATATGCTGTATATATTATCGATAACTGACAATTAACTGGCAAATTAATCAAATAAATCTAGTGGCCAATCAAGGCTACATTCCTGCTTGTTCTCCTTCAAACCACAAGACAAAAAACATGCACAAAACATGTTATTATCACAACAGATTAATCTTTGTTCACAGAATTCAAAATGTCATGTTTCATTCTGAAAGTAATCAAGCATTGACCCCAGTTCCAACCAAAGGAAAAAAACAAAAACATACTGTAAAAACAGATATTTTTTACATTCCCCAACCCATTGCTTAGTTTTTTGTTTTTTTTTTCTCATACAGGGTTGAAAACACAGTGTTAATTTATGAAAACTAACACCTTGCCACTATATGGAGCAGAGAGTAATCTCTCAAATCTCTGAGTAATCTTAGCTCTGCAAATTCCTGGGCCCCCAACGCTACATTATACATGGGTATGTACATGTTTCACTTCCCCCCTATTATAATATCCAGGGAGTTTGCCTAAGCACTTAAGTCTCACTTCACAGACATATACCACCCACATGGACAAGTAACGCTAGCCATTTTTCATCCTTCCTGAATATATGGCACAAATCTGTGAAGAAAAACCCTAACCAGCTGATGATGTTCTTTGAACAGCACATCTGAGCACCAAAGCCGCACACTTCCTACTTTCCCTCCTGTGTCCATCCATCAAGCTTTTTGTACAACTAACCATTTAATTGCGTTTGTCCTTCCTTTAACACTGGAGGAAAATATGCATGATGAGCAGCCAGCATGTGTCAGCATTTAAAGGAAGAGACATAAGCAGAAACAGGGCCTCTGCTTCATCAGGATTTGGCAACCCACAATAAGAGCATTCACACAGGCAATCTGCTGTGGTAAGGTCGGCACGGGAAGTGGGGTTGTATTAGAGTGCTTGTAGAGGTGGAAGAGAAAAAAAAAGTGGGGGTTACAGGTCATCTAGTGAGTTCTACATCAAATAAAAACAACCACGGAGTAAAAGAAAATGATAGAGACCTGAGAAATCTAAGAAAACAAAACTAAGTCTGTTATAGTTATATTTTAAAGCTACAAAAAATAGTGATTAGGGGTGGTGTAAGGTGTGTTAGTTTTTTTGGGGGGGGACAATAGTTATGTGGGCAAAAGTTTTTGAACACAAGATTTTGAGTTTTGCTACAGCATTCTAGTTAATTGTGTAGGTCCCCTGGTGGTCTAGTGGTTAAGATGCAGCGCTCCCACCGCTGCGACCCGGGTTCGATTCCCGGTCAGGGAACCATCCCCAGCCACTCTTAGTGCCGGTCCCAAGCCCGGATAAATTGGGGAGGGTTGCGTTAGGAAGGGCATCCAGCGTAAAACATGTGCCAAATCAAACGTGCGGAGGATCCGCTGTGGCGACCCCTAACGGGAGAAGCCAAAAAGAAAGTTTATTCTAGTTAATTGTGTGGTTTTCAACAACTTAGGGAAGAACCACATATGGGTGTGATGATCATGTGTGTACATACACATGTGAAGGTTTTCAGTAGTTTACTGGGATTGAAATCGAAGGTTTAAAGTTAATACATTAATTAATTCTCTGTATTTATAAATACATACTAATAATTATAACCTGTGTTTTAGTGTCCTCACAAAGATAGCAAGATGTTTGTGAAAAACAGTGACTTGGTAGACTTTTTACTGTTAATAATAATATAAGAAAATAGTAATTATATAATAATAACCACTGTATAAACTGCATAACGTTCCAGAGCTTGTGACAAGGTAGAAGAAGGTCAAATCATTAAAAATACTTTCTGTCTTAATTCATTCTGTTTCACATTGAAATCTTAAAAAAAAAAAACCAGACATTAGCTTCTTATTGTGAACGTTCTTTTACAAACAGTTCCCCCTTTTTTCCTGCAAAATAGGAAAGAATAGTTCTTTTCATTTGAGCTAAGATGTCTTGTCTTAAGGTAACACCTGGATTGTATTTTCATCTGCCTTAATGATGTTTCCCCACAAATACTAAAAACAAAGCTTGTCTCAGTAGGAGATTACCAACTTCCCTTCCACAGTCATTTATCTGTCTCAGAAAATGTTTACTGGATTAACTCAAATGTTTTTATTGTCTTTTCTCATGAATGAAGGTAAAATGTGGAATAGTTTGGTTGAAAAGTAATGTCTGGAGAAAGATCAATGTGTATCTCGACTGTGGTTTACATGTGCGTGGGTGTGAGAAGGAATGTTCTAATCTCTTTATGGAGACCAAATGTCCCCAGAATGATTCGGCAATTTTGACGTCGTGGGATGTGGGTGTCTAAGACAGACAGAAAAATAGAGAGAGAGTGTGTGTGTGTGTGTGTGTGTGTGTGTGTGTGTGTGTGTGTGTGTGTGTGTGTGTGTGTGTGTGACCAGATGGGCCAGATGTTACAGTCTGTCCAGGGTTTAGTCATAGCTGAAACTAGCCAGGCCCTCCACTACTCAGACATTAGTTTGCACTTTCATATTACTTCATTCATATTTTTACTTATAGAGAAGAAATCTTGAAACCTGGAAAAGTTAATCATTTACTTATTTCACTGGAATCTATTTCACCTTATCCAATATGGACATACAGTATATTCATTCATCATCAGTAACCACTTTATCCTGATTATTTTATGCTGTTGGAACCAGACACTTGGCATGAGGTGGAAACACAATGCACCTGGTATGTTTTGGAAGGTGAAAGGAAACCAGACAACATGAAGGAACCTACGCAGACGTGGAAAGAACATGCAAAACTCCAACCACACAGTAACATAAGCTCAGAATCAGACCAAAACCATAGAGCTGTTAGGCAGAAACACTATCCACTGCACTACTGTGCCACCCATAGGTACATATGGACCATGTACCATGGTGAAACATAGCAGATAATACACAGGCTTTGTAAACACAATAGCAAGTTGGAAGTCTAGATAATAAGTAGGACAGTAAAATAATTATAGTGGAATATAGACCGCTAATGGGATACACTGTATGGAAAAGGTTTATGGACACCTGACCATTAGATCTAAATGTGTCTTAATTTCTGTTTACTGTTATAATAACCTCTACACTTCTGGAAAGATGTTCCACTAGATTTTGGCGTGTGATTTTGGAAATCTGTGCTCAATCAGCTACAAGGGCATTAGTAGATTAGTAGACTTCCACTCCAACCTATGTACACCATATCTTTACAGTGCTTGCTTTGTGCACATGGGCATTGTCATGCTGGTACAAGTCATGGTCTCCTAGTTCGAGTGAACAGAAGATTTACATTAAAAGACATCCTGAATAATTTTGTGCCTCCAACTTTGTGGTAACAATTTGGAGAAAAACTGCACACGGTTGGAAAAGTCAGTTGTCCAAATTTTTTTTTCCATATAGTGTCGCTATCAGAGGAAAAGGTGCCAATGAATTCATTTACTCTCATCTATACCCTGCAGGGAAGCAACAGAAAGTGGCGTTTATTCATTCAATTTAATTAAATGAAAATTTTCTATTAAATTTAATTCAAATTGTATTCATTCATTCATTCATCTTCAGTAACCCCCTTATACTGTATCAGTTTTGCAGTGGATCTAGAAACTAAAGTGCTGCTGGATTTACTGTCCCCTCTAGACCAATATGGATATACCACCTGCTCTAACACATGATGTCCACACAACCTATACAAGCAATATGAAAAGAACACACTTTTAAAGGTATATGGCCATAAGTCAAAATGACTATTTTGTGATGATCTTAAACCCCCTGAAATACAGAGTATAAAAACGTCATTTTGGCCACACACACACACACACACATAAAGTACTGCACACTATATATATATATATATATATATATATATATATATATATATATATATATATATATATATATATATATATATATATATATATATATATATGGAGCATGTTGTAAGGAATGTACTTTCCAGCTTCCCAGATATCCCGTCATCCCGTCTTTTTCCATACACCCTAGTTGACTTCTCCATAATGGCCTCAGCTTTAGAAAGCCACTTTAACACATCCGGTTATCATCGGGAACATACATCTGCAAAGTGGGCAGTGTTTTTGTAAATGCATGTTCCTGTAAACTGTATTCCTATGTCTACACTTTGCCATGCTTCATTCCTGAAGATTCTGAACATAATACAAGCAAGATGCATTATGTTTGTTCTGTGCTACATTTTAATGAGCATTTATAGAGAGGGAGGAGAAATAGATTCACATTTGAATTATCTGGGAAACATTTTCCACATCCTGTGCACCACTTACCAAATCTTCCTTGTACTCAGTGTGTAGAAGTCCTGTTTGGATGTGGTGGAACTGCAGAGGGAGGGGTGATTAAATTAACATGCCTGTCACTTCATTTGACGAGAGCCTTAGCTGAAGATCATTGCATAATCCCCTTGTGGGATCTGGGAAAGTCTGGAAGCCCTGCTGATGGAGGGATGGATGGAAAACTTAAGGCCAAACCTGAGCTAGGACTGTAAACAGCTTACATCATGCCTCAGCAAGCTCCTGCAACATTAAACGGATAATTTATTTCTAATGATTCTGTTAAATGTCAGCCGAGCAGAGAGATGGCTGCATAGTATAGACCCTCTTTTGTGGTCTGCTTCGCAAGCCATCGTCTCCGAGAAACGCTCTCTGAGAACCAATTTACTCGGGCCCCTATTTCAATTGGAACACATGGGCTGGGTTAAGACCACCACTAATGTGGCATGCCATCAAAAAACTGAGTGCATACTGTGCTGAAAATGAGCGTCACTATGATAATTGCTTGCTTATGTTTGCTCAGAGTTGAGCGATGCTCTCTGGGTGAGTTGTAAGTGGCAGTTCACAAACAGTAGGTTTAAAAATAAGCATCTGAATGTTGCTTAAAAAGCTGCTAAGTAAAGTGGTACTAAGTCCCTCTTACCTTCTGCTGAAAAGAGAATTCACATTAGAAAAAACTAATGCCCGCATTCCTGCTCTCAAACTCAGTAAGCGCTAAATACATTCCCCTTAGAACAGACCATTCAAAAACTCACACATTCAGTTAACCTCAGACACACTGTGTTTATTACAGATGTTTGTATTGTATGAGTTTGAAAGATAAAGACATTGCTTATGTGGTTTGTAATAGAGGATTCTGATCCACTGTCATGGATATCGTCAGTGCCCTTGGTGCTTACTGTGTCTCCACCTGAGAAGGGCAATGGTCCACAAGGCTCTTTGTGGGTTTTAGTGCGGTACACACTCTATAAACATTGGTCAGGGCCACTTGCTGCTGAATGGAGGTGTTGAAAAGAAGGTCTACCTTTTTCTCTGAGAGTATTTACTTGTGGCTCTTGGGGTTTTGGTGTTTTGGTTGTCACCTGAGCTGCCATGTTAGGTTTAGAGATTACACTATTGGTCTTGGCCCCAGTGCTTTGCTGTCAACATTGGAGGAAAAAAAACTTCCAGAAAACCGTATTCTTTAGGAAAGCAATCTTTTGTGTAGATTATTGATTTACTTTAATAATTTATGGTATGTATTGAACTATTTTACAGTATACATAATTCAGTGTAAGAAATCCATAAAGGTGTATTAAGGTCTGGGTCTATGCCTCCCTAAAATAAATATGCTGTTCTGTTTTGAATTTTGGTGGTTGTTACCATACATTCTTGTATGAGAGCTTTTTCTGAGAAATCTGTTTTAAATAAATACACTGAAATCTGGCAGATTGGTCCATTTTATGCTTGGTTGGATACCCTACCTTTATTTGTCATGAAAGCCTCTGGTTTCTTAGAGGTTCTTTGCTTTTATCTTACTCATAGGTCAGTTGTTTGGCAATCATCCATCGGTGTGTGCATATGGGTGTTATAGATCAGTTTCAGTATATATTGTAAACAAAGAGTGTCTGAATACATGCAGATACACGGGTGAACATTTGGCCAGACAGATTGCGTGAGACCCTTTTCTGTGTCTGCAGCCCTTTTAAAGAAAAATATTTGATAAACAGATTGTGCTGGCCTGCTGAACAAAAGTAATGTCTGATTTTGATCACTGAGAGTGTTAGGACGCCTGCTCGACGTTGGGTACACTGTTAAACACATCGAAATTACTTTCCCCACAAAACCACAGCCACTGGGATTAGTACCACCCCCCAGGCAACCTCAGCCAAGTATTCAACAACCAAACACTGATTTGCCACCACCACTCTCTCTTTCTGTGTCTCTTGTTCCCTCTCTTGTCTCTGGCCTCTGTGCTTTCCCTCCCAGTCTGTCTCATGATTGTGTTTTTCCTGGAGTGGGAAACAGCTACATTTGAGAGCTAAGAGGAAGCGTATGTTTTTTCGCAAGCACTAACACAGATGCTAGCACAGACATGACTATTGCTCATGGTTTCTGAGCTTCGCATCTTTACATCACAGTTAAACCCGGTGGCAAGCCACAGAACTATTTGCACACCATAGCAAAAAAAAAAAAAAGAATGCACACCGCTAAGAGGCCTTACCATGGGATTTGAGCCTAACTATTTCCTCTGGGAGCCAAACAGACCCTTCATCCCTCTTCCAGGAATAATAATAATAATAAAAAATGAAAATGATAAAAGAGAAAAGCCAGTAAACCACAGTGAGTTTGGCAAAGCAAACAGGCAGAGAATGCCCTGTTTGGCGCCATGTTGAGTGGGAAAACATGGCATAGTAGAGTCTTCTTCAGATTGTTTGGGACCAGGCAGTTAGACCTTTAGCTTTACCAGGGGGAAGGACATCAAGCCAAAAAGGTATAGATTTAAACCAATTCGCTCTTTGCGATGTTTCCCTGATTTGAGACAGACTTGCATTAAATTCAGGACAAATTTTATATTCAATAATTTTTTTTACATGTGCATACTGCAGTGTGCTCTTGTCTTCCACAAAAAAGGTTTGTGTATGTTTTTAATCTGTTTCATTCTAGTTAGATGTGCCCAGGCACATACAGGCACAAGTATGAACGTGTAGTTGTTCTACACTGAGGCAGTGATTGCTGATCATTAGGATGTTACAATACGCTAGTTTGTAAACTAACTCCCAGATAAAATTAGCAGGAAGGTCAACTTAATTGTCTACATTTATGCACACTAGTTCTATTAATATTGTTCATATAAGTAATATTATCAGACCTGACCTGCTTAGCTGAACTCTAAGTCGGTTTGTTTGCATTTTTGTATTTAATATGAAGAATTTGCTTTTCACAAAGAAAGATGAAGTGAAGTTGATTAGTAAAGTGTTCAAAGACTATCCAAAGATTCGAATACAACCACACTTAAGTTCAGGGACAAGCTGAAAATAATAAACCACTGAAACCATGGTTTGGATGTTCATGATTCCTACAGACAAGATTTTTTAAATGCTCCTATGAGCAGTTCCTTTGTTCTGTCCAGCAGCACTTCCTTCATAGGGAACTTCTGCAGCACTGATGTGGAGAGCTGGGAGACATTTTGATTTCTGGAGTACTTGTCACATTTAATGAAAATACAGGTTTGTTTGACCAGAAGGGAAAGCGTCTGGAAACCATCGGGACAGTGGAAAAGATGCATCCAAGGATAATAGTAATGCTGGAATAAGAATCTAAAGAAACCATACATACAAGGAGAGTGGACCTGGGTGGCAGGACCAGATAAATGTACTGCAGACAAGACAAATACTGGATATCTTCAGTTAAAGGGCCCAGTGATTTGTATTCCCATCAGCGCCTGCCTGCTCCCACCAAGTGGCTTGTCCTATACACCTGATGAAATGTAGACATGGTATGATGAGTAACATGAGGATCAAATTATTTGAAAATTACTTCCTGGAACAAATTAAATTAAAGAGGTACAGCCTGGTGCAGTCTGTCAACAGGAATGACAAGCTAAACAATCATACAGTCAAGACCACTGAGCTCAACCCTTGGAAGACAAACATTCTTTTTCATGTTAGTTAGAACTTGAAGTATCCATTTATCCACAAACAAACAACCATGCAGAAAAGAATATGATATGCAGTGTTTCTTAGTCAGTGCTTGGTCATAAGGTAGCTATCACCTTTCAAGTCCCTGTAGCATGAATAGTTTATGTTTGGCAACGTTGCAGAGTATCTATCTAGCTACTAGTTCTACATCTGGCAGGCTTTACCAAACAGCTCAATTAAGCCAATATAAATATATAATTTGAAAAGACTTTGGAATGGAATCTTTACTACTTATGTATGAAACGTCTCCGGAAGTAATAAGGCTTCATTCATAAATAATGGCTCTTGTATGGCAGGTTGTGAGAATCAAACACTTAATTTTTTATTAAGCATTGCTCAACCAATCTGGAATGATTTACGTGTTTTCCGCAGAAAAGCCTATTGGCACATCTGGCTTCCAGTATTCATTATTGGATTTTACCAACACACTTTTGTTTGCAGATGTTAAGATTAAAAGAACTGATAAAGAGTGGAATGTCACTTATTTATTCTGTTTTTCTTCCCACAGGTTGAAGATTGTTGGCCAAGAAGACAGACAACATGACACTGCTATCCATATGTGTGCTGCTGCTGATGATGGGGGCGAATGCTCTGGGTGGTGGTTATGCCCCAATGCCCCAGATGAAGTACATGCAGCCTATGATGAAGGGTCCAGTTGGTCCTCCTTTTAGAGAGGGAAAGGGTCAGTATTTTGGTAAGTAATTTTAAGTAACTGACCAAAGCATTGCCTAGATTGCATATTTATTCGAAAATTTCAGAAATTTCATATATATATATATATATATATATATATATCATATAGAAGTGTGGAAGTAATATAAAAGTATGCTACACAATGAGCCACACAATAAAGCCATGTTTGCCATTGCATTCTTTTTATTTTGTTTTGTATTTGATTTTTTTTCCCCCATGATGTGACTTTTGTCATTGTCTATCGTTGTTCAGGACAGCTGAGACTTATTTTGCTGACACTTTAAATTTTTTGCCCATTCCTAATAAACTAAAAATTATTATTAATCAACTTTGTCTTGATGAATGTATCCACAACCAAGAGATAATACAATTCAGTGCTGACTTTTTTGTCAATAAATGTATACACAGTTTAAACCTAAGATCTGTTCTGTTTGACAAAAGTCAAAGTTTCAAAGTCAAGGGTCTTCTTTGGACCTATAAGTGCCACATAAGCATTTTCTTGAATGACTGTTTAGCACAATGTAAAGTTTGTGCCTTTAGTCTGAGAAATAGACTTTCTCCAGGCAGTGAGTGGTCAGGAAAAAAAGCCAAGAGTGTGTCAGACTAAGGGAGTAGCAAAGATGAATAATCAGAGGACAGGAACAGGCTGTTGTTTAGTGTCTCCTCTCACCTCTGTGATTTACGAGGAGCATTGTGAAAGTATCAGAGGGAGATAAAGAAGAAAAGAAAAGGCAAGAGGGGGATTAAGACTGTTCAAGTTAGCTCTCTTCAGAGCAGTATATCACAGGTGCATATGCTTCAATCCTTGCGAGGGTTCTAAAAGGAAAAGATTGGGGAAGGAAATTGCGTCAGAAAGCATAGTGAAAAGCTGAGAGAACCGAGATATGATGAGAAAGCCAGGGCAGGCACTAGGAAAAGAATGATTCCTTCTCAACTCCTAAAGCTAGGCAGTATCTATTTCACAAGTGTGAGAGTGAGGGAATAGAGTAATGTTTACAGTCCTGAGCTCTTGACAGACATGGTTTTATATGAACTGGACTATTCCTGTGTCTGGACTATTCAGCAAAATGGCCTCCCTGATAGCTCTTGCATGTCAAATAAGTAAACGGAGGAACATTTTAACAAAGAGAACCAGTGAACCGTGATACATTAAACAACATTTGTTAACTGGTTTTCTTTCTATCTATTTTACTGTCATGGTTTGTGTGTTTTCTGAATATTTTGAGGAATATATTTAGGATTGACTTAATGCTAACAAATGCCCTCAAAATAAATTGTTTCTAAAGGGGGCTTTAGGCAGTTACTCTTCAGAAACATCTCAAAAATGAAAGATTTTTCTTGTAGAACACCCTTAGGTGTTGCCTCCAGAGGTACAAACCTAAATATGCTTAAGGTGCGAAAAATTGAGCAGTGTAACAACACAAACCTCTTGTAATACCTTCGAATGCAGCTGGAAAACATAGCAAGATACAAATGGAAATAAACCATTAAAAAGATTATTGGACAAAATGTACAATAAGTAGGAAAGTAGGAATAATAACAGTATCACTGCAGCTCATCACTGTTTACATTTATTTTATTATTGTTTAAAATGTATCTATCTTATTGCGAACCAAATGCATGCCTGTAGGTGGCAGAAGCGTGATGTTCTACCACTCCAGTAATGCAGAACAAATTCAGTGTGCCAGTGTGTTGACTATAGTAGTCTAATGCATCTGCTACCATCTAGTGGATGTTACAAATAACACAAGGGGAAAATGGACATTTTTGCTCTTTTTTGGCCTTTTTTTCCCCTTTAGTGTGTTTATTTTTCATACGACATGCATTTAATATTTACATAATGCTTCAAGGCTTTTATTAATTTTGTTTTTTAAGGCAATGTATTTTTAAAGGCAACCTGGGATGCTCAGTAATGATTGCACTGGATAACAATACTTTTTAAGAGCATCATAGAGAATCTGCCATCAAAAATAATCTCCGGCAATGAATTACAATAATAATAATAATAATAACAAAAATGTCTTTATTTATATTTTCCATTCATTAAATATAATTCTGACTGAGCACAGTTGTTTTGCTCTGTAACTTCCTTTCCTAAAATAGCCATCGCCCATGAGCCATAAGATTTGCTAGCGGCCTGAGTTTATTGGCTGTTTTACAAATGTCTGATAGTAGAGATAATACCACACAAGACTGGGGTGATTCCATTATTTATGTTAAAGGTTTCATAATTTCTCATTTGAATTATGAGGAGCTTAGAGAGTAAGCCTGAAATCAACCCCCAAATCCCTCAAACAAATCCAGGCTTAAGGCCGATAAAAGCAATTGACAAGACATTGTTTTAAGGGTTAAGCAGCTATTACAACATTTTTGTTTACAATGTAAGAAAAAAGTAGGATGTAAATAGGCAAATCACTTAATTAAATTTATTGATTTTATTGACTTAATTGTGCTTAATCTCACACACTCTGACATTTACAAATGTAAAGACTTTGTTGTGTGTGAAGGTGAAACAATGAGGCATTGTGGTACCAGCAGCAATGGTTCTTAGTAACACTCCGGACTATATTTATTTAGTTAAAATGGACTTTTCAACTAATTGCAGCCAGAGGCCCTACTTAAACTTACTGTTGCACATCCCTGATAAGAGCTATTTAGCTGACTAAATTAGCTAATTAAGTAGAAGTCATCAAAAAGACCACAAATCGAAATCAAATACTCACATACCATATCCAAAAAAACAACAGCAAAAAAAAATGGACACACCAACAGCAGCCAGTTTGCTGTATATTTAGCCAGCTAGTTTACCAAGATCAGACATTTAAGGGCACAAGTGAAATGCCTGAGAACTTTACAATGTTTTATTTTTATTTGAAAAAAAATTTAATAAATGTATTTTTATTTTTATTTTTTTTACATTTTTTTATTCATTTTTATGAAAGAATCATATTACAAATATAAAAGTTTTACAATGTGAATATATAAAAAATAAAACAGTGTTTATATGCCTGTTCTGTTACCAATTCTGCAAGAAATTAAATGCATCTGCAAATCTTTGAGTCTATCAACTTTTGCAAAATGATCTTTTAATATTCTTTTCTTTGCCAGAATATCCACCTGCAATGGACGTGAAAGGTGAGCCTGGTCCACAAGGGAAGCCAGGACCTAGGGGACCACCTGGGCCCCCAGGATTACCTGGGAAACCTGGAATAGGAAAACCAGGTCTCAATGGTCAACCAGGACCCCAGGGACCAGCAGGGTTGCCAGGAATTGGAAAACCAGGACTACCTGGTCTGGCAGGAAAAATTGGGCCCAAAGGACCACCAGGAAATGATGGTGAAAGGGGACTTCAAGGTGAGCCTGGGCCACGTGGATTAGCAGGGCAACCAGGATCACCCGGTCCTGCAGGTCTCTCATTAAATGGCAAACCTGGACTTCCTGGAGTTCGTGGCCAAACAGGACTTAAGGGTGAACCCGGACAAAAAGGTGGACCTGGTTTGCCTGGTGACAAAGGAATCAAGGGGGAAAATGGCAATGGCAATCCAGGTCCACCAGGTCTCAGGGGACCTTCTGGCCTTCCGGGACCTCCTGGACCTCCCGGTATTCCAGGTGTGGGAAAGCCTGGACTGAATGGCTCACCTGGGCTTTCTGGACAGAAAGGAGATCAGGGCCTTCCAGGTGACCAGGGTCCTCCGGGGAAACATGCAGGTCCAGGACCACAAGGGCCACCTGGTTTAAATGGTGTAGGAAAACCTGGGTTGGATGGTGTGCCTGGCAGACCAGGTCAAAATGGACCAAAAGGTGAACCAGGTCTAAGGGGTCCAAATGGGTTTCCTGGGGCTCCTGGTTATGGTAAACCAGGTCTTGCAGGACAGAAAGGAGACAGAGGCCCTTCTGGATTACCAGGAGCTCAAGGTGATAAAGGAGAACATGGGATAGCAGGTTTACCGGGGGAGATGGGGCCATCTGGGCTGCAAGGACCTCCAGGTTTACCAGGATCAATGGGTCTTCCAGGAAAGCATGGTTTGCCTGGCCTGAAGGGAGAGAGTGGTCCCCAAGGGCCTCCTGGCTTACCTGGACTCAGAGGGGATCAGGGTCCTAGTGGGTTGGCAGGTAAGCCTGGTCTCCCCGGTGATAAAGGGTTTCCTGGTCCAAGTGGAGCAATTGGAAAACCAGGTCCCAAAGGTGATGCTGGTCACATTGGTTTGCCCGGTAATCCTGGATTGTCTGGGATTCAAGGCCCAAAAGGAGAAAATGGCATTTTTGGGGCCCCGGGGCCACGTGGTCTAGCTGGTATTCCAGGGTTACCAGGGCCCACAGGTCATATGGGACCACAGGGCATTCCAGGATTGAAAGGTGAGCAAGGACCACCAGGACCCCCAGGAAATGGAAAGAATGGAGATCAAGGAACACCGGGGCCACAGGGACCACCAGGAAAACCAGGCCTTTCTGGAATTAATGGTCCCCGAGGTCTTCCAGGGCCACCTGGCCTACCTGGCCCACCTGGTCCTTCTAATGGAGATGGCAAAGTTGCAGTGTCAGGACCTGATGTTGGTGGTGAATCAATACCAGGTCAAAATGGAAAGCCACAATATAGGCTTGAGCTCTCTGCTACTGCAGCTCCTGCTTTCACTGCTATTCTCACAACTCCCTTCCCACCATCTGGTATGCCAATCAAATTTGACAGGACTCTCTACAATGGACAGAATGCTTATAATCCCACCACTGGCATCTTCACTAGCCCAATACCTGGAGTTTACTACTTTTCTTACCATGTTCATGTAAAGGGAACCAGCCTGTGGGTGGCACTATACAGAAACAATGTGCCTGCTACATACACATATGATGAATACAAGAAGGGCTATATGGACCAGGCATCAGGCAGTGCAGTGCTGGAGCTCAAAGAAAATGACCAGGTTTGGGTGCAGATGCCATCTGACCAAGCAAATGGGCTCTACTCCACTGAGTACATTCATTCGTCCTTCTCAGGCTTCCTACTGTGCCCTACATAACAGGCTTATACATCTTATACATCATGTATTATCTTGTGGTCTGCAGTCGCACAAGAAACACCTGTATCAACAAACACAGGAAAAACTGAACAACATAAAAGATAAAAGTAGGACATGGAAACTTTATGCTGTATCTGTTTTAGTGCTTTAAAACAGTCTGATTTGATTATGATTTTTCTTCACGTGTGTTTGGTATCTTCTGCCTGTAGTATGTTATTATAACTGTTGTATCAATGTTGTTGCTGATATTGTTTTATTCATGTATTTGATGTTATTGTTTATTGAAATCAGACAATGCGTAAGTAACAGTTTTACCCATGTGACTGCACACTCTGCCGAAATGACTAATTGAACTCCATCTCTTCGACTCTGGGGAGTGTGTTCCCCTGACTGCAGTCACATTTATTTTTAACTTGTTTTTACTTTTTTTCCCTTTAAATGACAGGCTTGTGAGTCAGTGCCTTTCTTCACAAAAATATTATCAAAATAAAAACAGAAACATCACTTTATCTGTACTAGCCTTGTCATTGTAAGTGACTACATTTATTTTTAATCTGCCGACAGTCACAAAGAACATGATTCAAGAAAACAAGTTTCTACTCTTTGTGGTTTGATAGTATCTATGTGGAGTTTGTTGTTTTTATCCTTGAAGTGGAAGGCTTTACTTGACAATTCAAAATGTTTACTTTGAATGCAGACTGAGCTTCTGATGTGTAACAGTACTAATGACTTCATGAGTATTATTTCTCCCTATAATGCGAGCATATATTTTATGTTATCATTTCAGCAAATAATCAAGAGTCAATTGCTTGCCCATTGCTCGTTATCAATTTTGTTGGTATTCTGATATGAAAGACAGTGCTTGATCAAAAACATAGCATGGTATTGGCAACTATCCAATCGATCACCTATGTCTCCAGTATCAAATAGCTACGTGCTTGATATGTATAGTGATTTAAAGGTGATATATTTTCCAAGTCTGATAACTGATAGAAATCTATACAAAAATTTTAATCAGTTAATGGAGTTTGTAGACAGATATTAAATGAACAGATTTAATGAATTCACTGGGTTTATTATATGATATATATTAACTATTTATGTACTTATGTACTAGTATACGAGGAACCAGACATTGGTGGTTTACTGGGTGGTATTAAGTAAATTATCATTCTGACAGACATAGATTCTGTTTAGCCACATAAATTTGTATTTACTAAATTAAATGTAATGTGTGAATAAACTGTTGCTATAATATTGCATAGATTATCCAGACTACTGTAAAAAGAAAAAAATTACAATAAACTTGTATTACCATTGAAATTTTACAGCAAGGTGTAAGTATACTCCAGGTGTAATACAGAAAAATACCATACATCAATAAAACATTAAGAAGGTTTTATCCAGCAGTCATTGCACGGCTTTGAGACACGGTAATGATACAGGTTACATAGGAATTATACATTCATTATTATTGTATACATACAAACTAACAAAGGATAATGAAATACTTAAGACTTGCACAGTGCTTCAGCTGTGGTGCAAAGACAGCTAATGAGTTTAATGATGCTGTCAAAAATACATTCGCATTTTCAATTACAGTAATTGTGTCTCTTTTTTTATTCATAGGAGAATTCAAACAAATACACATTTCCAAAATATAGATTTCTAGAAAAGGCATCATTTCACAACATGCATTTGTAGCTTATTAGTATCACATGTACAAATCAAGTTTATGCATTTTTCCACATATTTATATATAGCAGAGTTCCTGACAAATACAGAGCAATAATAAGTAAATGAAATAAATATTTTGTAATAAATAAAAATATAAATAAAAATAATAATAATAAAAAAACAAATAATATGAGCACAATCAATACAATTTATTAGGCAACTACATGTTCTACTAATTATATACCAGTGTGATCTTCCAGCATTTTCCTGAGTGGCTCAGTGACAAGTACTTACTGTACTCCCATGATTATAATGCTTTTCTTGTGGAAAACTTAATAACTACAATTAACATGGCTGTTTTTTGACTATTTAATTTCATTTCATTTTTTAAACATATATGTGAAGGTTTTTTTTTCAGTGCTGTCATACCTGCTTCTTTCTGTCAGTTCAGGTTGCAGCTTTTCTTTCAATTTCTTGACTGACACTGAGTCCTTTTATTGTCCTTCAAAACGTTTTTTTTTTTCTTATTTTATACAAATGTTGGTCCTATTTGCACATGAACTTTATAAAGGTATTTTTTAATCATGTGATAAGTCAAAAAGAATGCCTTCTGAACACCCACATGAATAAAACATTAATAATGATTTGTATGTGTACATTAATTATTATTATTATTATTATTATTATTATTATTATTATTATTATTATTGTTATTATCATTATTATTAATATTATTATTATTAATCTATTTAAACAACATTAATGCGTTACATTTTAGTTAGCATACTATTGTTGCTTAAGGAATATTTTTCACCATTATTTCTTTTACTTTCTTTTTTTATGTACTATGTATCAGACTATAGGACTTTGTGTTGTATACATGGCTATTGCATTTATGCAGTGCAATAGATGTTAGCTATTGAATGCACTCTTTTGATAGAAGGTTTTGTCAGTTTATACATCTGCAATACTTGATAGTATTGATGCAACATCAATAAAGATTCTCTTGTATAATTTTTAATGGTGTCTTTGTCATTTTTAACTCAAATTCCCAATGCTGTTATTCTCTCCTGGGCTATAAGTGTTTTTCTGCATCCACTTTTCCAAATATTCATTGCAGCTGTTTATTAATATTACTATTAACATTTTGTAAATAGATTATTATTTATAATATTTAATTTGTGGTTCCATTACCAGACAGCTTCTATGAGACATATTTATAAAGTGTATTGCCATCGTTGTTTTTTGAGAATGCACAAGCTACTTTCCCTGAGAACATCAAAATACAATACAACTAGTATTTTGTGCTATTTATTACTTTTGCCTTCATGCACCTAATCAGAAAATGCATACAGTAGTAGTAGGTTATGAAAGAATGCCTTCAACATTAGAATATTTGCTCTTTGTTTGTTTGTGTGTGCAGTATGAAGTGTACATGCATAGAAACATGTTAGGGTCAATTAATAGAAAGATATTTCACCTAATACCAGTCTTTTCTAGGATACCACAATGACACACTGACAGTATGAAACACAGCTGAAAAACGTTTTACTGCATTATTTAACCAGTTACTAAACCACTGTTGAGTTTGTTTATATTTGGTGGGAATGTGGAGTATCTTAAATTCTTTTTGCAATTGTGGAAATTGGTCCAATTCTATAGCTGACTTCCTGCTTGAAAAGGACACCAACATACAAAATCAAATCATGACTCACATGAGCACTGTAAAGGATGAGTCAGTGCTATGATGACCAAGAGATGCTCTAGCTGTAGGTGTGTCCTATTTATTCCACTTACAAATAAGACACACACACACACACACACACACACACACGTATATATATATATATATATATATATATATATATATATATATATATATATATATATATATATATATATAAAAAGAGTGGAGAAGTTATTATGGCTTATTCAATAGACAATTTTGTCCATATATATATATATATATATATATATATATATATATATATATATATATATATATATATATATATATATATATATATATATATATATATGAATAATGACTGAATGTGACTGTGAGAAGTCATGCGTTAACTAAATGTTGTTGTCTTCTACTATTTTCCCTCTCCCTCGAGTGCATCTCATCTTTTCCACTCCCTCGACTCTATGACGTATTCATGTTTGAGGCAGATCCTGGCAGTCATAGAGGTATTTTTTCTCTCTTTAATAATGTATGGACCACGTGTCGGCTCGCCTTTACGTTATGCAATAAGTTATCGGGGGATCACGCAGGACTAGTACAGACGGTACTTCTTTTCAAGATTAAACCTCATGACCGGGTCACTCCTCACCGTCACGCCCTGGAAAAAAAAAACCCTGTCAGCGGGCCTGTGACGTCAATGTGTCGTCACAACCTCCAAGGTTCACTCTCCTGCGTTTCAATTCTCGATCTGATTCTGAATCGACTCTGAGTCAAATTTTCAGGGGCGATCTCAAAAAGTTGATTCCACACGATATTTTTACGACTCAACAAAATGAAAAACATGTTCCTAAATAAACAATGCAGGATCGTTCAAGTGTATAATCAAGTGCATTTTTGAGTTAAATGTGCTAGATTTTGATATTTAATTACCTTCGTGTGCAGCCATCAAATTTATGTTAGAACAAATTCATGTTAGAAATGCTACAAAGATTACATTTAACATCAAAATGTACATTTTTCTACAGTTTTTGTCATCAATTTTATTTTTTTTTCCTTCTAAGCATTTTTTTCCCTCCCTTTTGGAGAATCGGCTCTTTTTTTTGCGAATCGACTCCAGACTTTACGGTTGCCCCGCCCCATCCTCCTGAGGAGAGGAGCGCTCTCTCTCTCAGTCGCTCGTTGTGAAGAGGAAGAAGAGTCGCTGAAAACCTGTTCCTGTCCGCCTTCTCAGAGTCTGCCACGGGATTTCAATGTTCAACCTGTCTGTTGTAAGTGATTACACATCGTTCTTTTTCTTACTTCGAAAAAAAAACCCGCTGTAGCAAAAAAATATATATAATCCGCACATCAGAAATGTCTCATCTTTGTGCTTAGCTAGCATCCTAACGGCCGTCGCTAGCCGGCCACCCAAAGTTAGCTAGCATAGCAGGGAGAAAACATGGCAGCCATTTGCGCGCACGAGACATCCCAGAAGCGTGTGTAGTCTGTCCGTTTGGCGTTTCGGTAAAACAATTTGCATTTAAATTAAATATTTGTTTCGTATGCAAGGTGAGTTATTTGTCTCCAATAAGTATTATTGTGTTCCTTGTTAAACATTGGTTAGCTTGCCCCGGGAACTAGCTGGCCAGCCACGCGTTCCGTCTGACTGCCAGTCGTCAAGCGATACAATCCACAGCTCCTCACCTTCAGGCGTGCTCAGTGCTTCACAGTACGAATTATCACTCGACTCGAAGCTCGTGGTGGTGTTTTGTGATTTATTTTGCCCAGATTATAGGTTGACACGCTTGTTAATCTCTGCTAGTTGTCCATTTTGGCGATGAACTCGTTAGTTTCCACTAGGTGCCATTTCCATGCAGTGTTTCTTCACTGTTTATAAGCACAAAGGATTATACATTCATTTGTAGAAAGAGATTTGAGCCAGCAGTCTACAATCAACGTTGGATTATTGGTCTCTCAGTACTAATTAGTCAAATTGATGTCGTTCTCTCTCTCTCTCTCTCTCTCGATTTATTATAAGTTAGAAATGAACTAGTGAATTTTGGATTTGTCCCAAGTGTGAACAAGTGCTGCAGACATGTCTGGACATGAGCAAGGGTATGTGTTTTATTTTATTTTCTAAAACCTTTTTGTTGTTGTTGTTGTTGTTAAAGAGGATCGTAGATACGCCAAGAGTAGACACACCCATTCTTTTTTTAGTAGGTAGTGAACCTCCCTAATACTTCATACCAAACCCTGGATATTTACATGAGCCATTATAGTTTAATTGCATGATTGGTTCCTGTACACGAGGCCAACACCTTTATGTTGGGGAAATATCCATAGATGGTACAGTTCACCGGCTAAAGCATATTTTATTATGCTAATTGTTAATCTTTTATTGTTAAATTGAGATGCACCGGGTTTTTTTTTTATTAGTTTATAGTTTGATTTAGCGTTGGGGAACATCCTCAAGGCAATTAAGTTGCTCCTATCGCTGACGTTATAAACAGTTTCTCATCAGCCTGCTTCTCTCTCTCTCTCTCTTTCTCTCTCTCTCTCTCTCTCTCTCTCTCTCTCTCTCTCTCTCTCTCTCTCTTGTGCACTTTTGCTCTCTGGAAGTTGATAAGATGAAAAATGTGTGTAATGTTACCAAGAAACCAGAAGGTGCACAGTCGTCCTTACGTAGGACTCTTCCGTATTGGGAAAACTTTAGCACCCTTTAAAGTTTAATATTAACTTTAGATTATGTGGAGCATCTGCCATACACCTTCCCGTGTTAGATGTTCCTATAGATAGACATGATGAAGGTGGCCTCACCAGCATATTTGCTATTGTTGAAAATGAGTCGGCAACATTAGATGTAATATTACACCATAATTAGATACATTATTTCATTTGTTTTAATGGTGTTCAAAGAAAATAACTTGATCTTTTAACAGGGTTTTTTTTTTCATAGGTTTGCAAAAGACCAGACCCTGTTTCTGCTTTTAATCTAATTTGCTCTGTGACTAGTTACAGTCGGTGTAAGGTCCATGTCGGGCAACACTGAATGTATATACAACATCTAGGGATTGTATCCGTCTGATACTAATCCACCTTTTTGTATCAGGTTTCTATAATATTGAAAGGGAACAATCTTGCTTATTTTTAATGTTCTTAATAATCTGCTGTAATTCAGGGTGCTGTTGAGTAAAATGCTCTGAGGTAGTTAACATGTTCTGTTGACATGTTCAGTAGCCGTCATTGTCGAGCATAGCACTGATAATGTGGTGTGTGTTGGTTGGTGGAAAGAAAACCAAGTAAATCAGAGTAAATGTACTAAATTCACCAGCTCATTGCCTATATGGTTCATTTGTAGAGCAAAATCTGCAAGGTTGATGATTTTATATTAATTTGTTACAGTAACTTGTAAGATTCATTTTCATAACTGGTTACATTTCCACTAAACTTAGTAATGTTTAGGAATGCGAATCTTTAACACAGCAACCTGCAATTGTATATTTAACGTTTAACTTGGAAGCCATACCTGCTGTTAAATCATTGCTTTGAGGAAACAGAAACCACATAGATGAAGAGATTTCTTTTAGCTAAGACAAGCACGCAACTGAACCATGAACAGTTTTGTACATATTTACTTCAGAGGGTATTTTGTACTATAGCTTCTCTGCGAATACACATATATATTTTAGTTACCTGTTGAAAAAATATAATGTTCAAGTTTATCTGAAGTTTTCTGAATACATGGAGATATTAACTTTTTCCTCTTCTTTCAATGGAAATTCTCGCACATGACATAGACTTTGGACTTTTGTGCGAGGGAATGATCCATATCAAAGAACCATTTTCCTAAACAGATGTTCTCTAAACTGTAAATTTTGCAATTGAATAGATTGGGAGAAAAACCACCTAGAATGTATTTTGCGTCTGGTTTTGTGTTTGTGTTATTCATTCGTGTGAAATGAGTCTCTGTGGTTCCTGTAGATGGGCGGGGAGAAAATAAGCAGTACACATGAACACAGATCAAATTTCAGGAAAGATTGTGACATGTATTTTTTAGAGCTGTTTAGGTATTTTTTGTTTAACAGTGAATCCAGAAGCACCTGTCTTTTTTAAACATAGTGGGTTCCTGTGTTTGTAAGTCGCCTCATATTTTACAAATTTACTGTCTCAGAAGTACAAAGATCAAGAAAGTAGCCGACTTGTGGCAGGATTTGCACGTCTGCATTTTCCTTTACAAAAAGCAGGTCAGTGTTGTCGTTTAAGTAGTGGGGCTTCTCACAGTATGCTTTTGGTTGTTAGTTGGTTGGTTGCTGTTCATAGTAAGCTTCACAGTTTGTTGACAGTGATGTCTGTTTTGGAAAAGTGTTCTGTTTTTGCGAACTCTGGGTATGCCGGTAGCAACTACACATAGAGAGGGAGCAAGTGTGCGAGAAAGTAAGAGAGGGAGGTTGACTCAGCAGTTTGGTTATTTTTTTTATTATACAAAAAAAAAAACATTTTACTTTTAGTCAGTTTTCTTTCTAAAATGCTCTTTGGCAGATTTGTTTCAAATAAGCTCTCCATTCTGATTTATTAATTGTGATAATGTTGTTAAACAGCCTGCCTTGTGTTACCTTATTAATGATGAAGCTGAAATATGAAGCTGATCCTGTTTTAAATATGTGTAGCTTGTTGTATGATATTGTAATTATGCTACAGTACCAGTACAAAAGTGTTTATTATATTTTAACCATACTACATATTTCTTATTAATACTTAATTGTTTTGTATTAATATAAAGTAATTTTTCTTTTGAGCTGTATTTTTCTTCCTGGTTCAAAAATCATGCAAAGTTATATATTACAGGATAAAATCAAACCATGGTAAATATTTTCTTCCGTATTTTGCTTGTAAATAGGCAGTAACAGGAACTTGTTTCAGGTAGGATTTAGATTGATGGGAATTGAAGCAGCATTGTAGGTTTGTAATCTTTTTCTGTCATACATAAACATGAGCGAGAGCTTTCAGTTGTAAGACTTTCTTTGCTGGTGTAGCTGTTGAGTACGCCATGTCTTTATCCCTGATCATCAGAAAACTGGCCATAGCTGGATATACTACTGCCACTGGCCAATATGCTCCTGGTGACCTTCACACCAAGCAGTATTTTCTTCATTCTCTTGGGGGTCACTGATGAGCTCCAGAGATTTGACATCTGACCATGGGATATGCTGCTGTCAGAAACAGCACAAGAGCTGCAAACATACTGGAAGTTGAATTCTAGCAGATTTTGCAGCAAAAACAACTCTTGTTTGCACTACCTCCAAGTTCATTTGTCTCTAGTAGCTTTAAATCCCTCATTAATCAGCTGTTGAAGTGTACAGGCAAAACAAGGCACCATTTCCCTGTTGACTGTCTCTTGCCTTTGGCACCTTTCTTGTTGCTGGTGTTGTCATGGACATCTGCTAACACGTTGCACTCCAGGGCCCTGCCCCTACTTTGTCTATTAAAATATTCCTGCAGGTTGATGCACCGCTGTTGCTCCAGTTATGAAATGGCCTGTTATAGCCATGCATTCTGCAGTTGTGTAATGCATTTTGTAATTCAACCCCTGGTTTTCAAGAAGTTCTACCAACAGCATTTAATCTTTTTACTTGGGCTTGAACAAGATTTAGATTCTGTATGATCAAATGATGGAGTCTTGCTAAAGCATTTTGCAGCAAAAGCATTGCTTGTATGTAAGGCTTAGCTTTATATTTTCTTAATTGATTTCATTGTGTACATATTTTATTTTGAGTGTCTTTTAAATACAACTAATTTGTTTTGTACCGGTCTTAAAAACTATTTTGTAGTTAAATCCTCCCAGCATGTCTAAACTAGGGCTGTGGCTATTCATTATTTTAGTAATTGAATATTCTATCGATTATTCCATCAATTAATCAAGTAATCAGATAATAAGTACTTTATTTCATTAAAGAGAAATACTAAATATACAAGAGAAAATTTGACAGGTCTCTTAAACAAGTAATTTGTTCCCTTTTTAAGAAAAAATACATTTTATTGCTGAAATTGCATACAAGAATAACTGTGCCCTCTAAACCCATTTAGTGCATTTACTTGCTATATTACACCGAAATACAAATGTATACATAAAAAATAATCAATAAATAAAAACACAAATAAAGCAAATTAATATTTTTCCGAAAAAGCAAATGCACTGTACGGTGTTTTCATTTAGTTTGATATGATCAAAAACATTGGAAACTTTCTGTAGTTTTCTTTCACTTGAATCTATAAAAGCCCGTTTCTGCCGCATAAACAAAGGTTGCCCAATTCTGACCTTTTGTTTTCTTGCACCTCAAACTATTTTTCTCACAATTGTGCATATTTCTCTTAAACATTCAACATTTCTGGTGCATCCACCTGTCACCATGTTGTTGGCTTGAAGTTTAAAGCTGTTGGTGTATGAACAAGGCCTCATCTGCTGTATCTGTCTTGTTCTGTCTCCTCCAGAGCTGATTGTTAGAGTTCTCTCCAGGGATCAGAGGCTTAGTTGGATACCATGCGATTCTATTGATTGAAGCCTATTTAATTTTCAATGTGTAAATCTTTCCAGCACGACAGAGGGTTGACTGCCTGGATGACTAAAAACGATTCTCGTAGTTGCGAGAGAAAGTCGAAATTAGGCAAACTTTTTTATATGCCGGAAAGAGACTTCCATACGAATCTTCTCCTGCCTCCTTCTGTTTTCTCCCCGTTTCTCCATTCCGCAGCATGTGTTTACCTGTCCAGGGCGCTACAGATTTTAGCCGGTGGTGCGTCAGTAATAATGGTCCGCTGTGTTCCACAATGCTCTGTCTGTAGTTAAATGGATTAAACGAAGCATCAAGGCAAATAATTTGCCGTTATGGTTTTTTTTTTTGTATTCGAATTACTAGCGTTTCAGCCCCCTTTTTTTATTTTTATCTATTGCAGGTTTATCATGTCCTCCTAAATGAGAGTAAACCAGATAAGTGCTAAAATATCAGGGTGGATTTTAAGGGTTTCGTCTTTCTTTCATGGTTAGAAAACACTTGAGGAATGTAGGCAGACAGGCCACTGGAATGTGTGTGGTCTTAAGCACATGGCTTCAGGTGTATTTATAGCTCCTAAGCCTATATTCATCAGTTTTATTTTCGGCCCCGATTAAATACTGTATATGGCTGTGTTATTAGTGGTGCAGGCTCTCTCAGGCAATGTTAATTATGTGTAAAGCATTTACCAAACACTAAATATGGGCACTAGCCATCTTTCATCCTGTGATAAACCTTCATTTGTGAGCTCGCACTTAAGAAAAGCATTTCTGCGAATAGACACAAATTGTCCACTGAGTTTTGTTGAACATGCAGAATTCAAAGTGTGGGGTTTTTTTTTTCTTATTTTTTCTGTTCTCTTCAATTCAAGTTCCTCTTTCTGCAGTTAAGTGTCATTAATCTCTTGTCGCTTTTAGTGCACATAAACCTGACCACAAAAACACCCAGATGAAATTATTGTCAGGATATGGTTAAGAATTTAGCAGCTGGTATTGTTGTATGAAGTTTTTTCTTTATCTTACTCATGGAGAGATTTCAAATGTTTCCAATTATATTAACTGCACATAAATGGGGGGAAAAAAGTTATGCTCAGGTTTTTGTATTATTACCATGATTTCCTGAAAGATTGTTGGCAACACTTAACCTTGAATCTTTTTTCTGTCGTTTAATTTACGCTCACATTTGGGGCAACCAGTGTGTATGTGCAACAGTGCACTTTGGAAGAAGTAAAGTGTCCTGTCTGTGTTTAGTTACCGGCCACGGCTCTCTTTCATCAGGACATTGGTTGGAATTTAACCTCTCGAATGTAAGGCCAGTTGTGTGGGTTGATGTTGGGGCAACTGCATGGGTTTTGTATCTTGATAGTGTGTGGTGGTGTAAAGCAGCTGAAACTGGTCTAGTTTCAACTGGTCAGGGCCTTGAACAATGGCCCTGGTAACATCTCAACTGAAGCAGTGCCAGGTTGTCAGCGCACTAATTGAAAAATGGGGCATGCTTATAAATGTGTTCAGGTCAGTGTAAAGATGTCTACAGCTTTGTATTTATGTTGCTGTAATGAGAAATAAAGCCCACATACGGTGTTTAATTCAAGAGAGTGCCTTGCCGAGTCAAATGTTTTGTATTTCAATTACTGGCACAACCAAAATGTCTATCAATGATTTGGAGCTGTTACAGAATGAACTTACCCATTATTTTTGGGAAAAGATCCCCTCTGAGCTGATGCCTGCACCTGTCGGGACTTCATCACAATTGTGCTTAGTCTTTAAACACAAACATGAGGGAAAGTTTCCAGTTATTGGATCCTTAGTGTGCTTTCACATATGCCATATCATTGGGTTGCTTTGCCCTTTTAGTGAGCTTTGGTGAATCAGCGATTTAATGACAGCCCTATCTCAAGGGGAACACTGTCACCTTGGCCTGAGAACACAATCTTGTGTGTACTGGTTCAGAATGTTTGTCCTTTTGCAGTCAGGGAAGGGTGGGGTTTGTGTTTAAGATGTATGTGGGTGGATGTGTTACCTCTAGGTGCGACTAGTGTACAGTACACATCAGTGAATCAGAAAGTTGTCCCCGACTGCATGTCCTCTAAAATGATTAGACACTTTGAATTAGGGCTGTTGCGACACTGACGTTTTGACTGAAATTATGAGCAGCCTTAATTTAATTTGTAAGCCGTAAATTAAAGTTTATCCTTTTTATAGGTCCTTTTAATTAAACCTTTAATGTAGCCAGTATGCAGGTAAATTAAAACGAGGCTTTGGTTAAAACTATTTGAAATTTTGTGTTTGAGGAAGATCCGCTCTGTTCAGTCATTGTTCAGATTGCAATTTGTCAAAACATAAATGCCTCACATTGTCCTTAAACACATGTAGAAAAATGTTAGTTCTAGGAGTTATAGTTTAAGCCCTGTGCTGTATTGACTGAAAGTCAAGTAAATGTGTGGAGTGGTAGGTAATATTCACCTCACATGAAGTGTTTTTAAAAAGCGGTAACAAAAACTTTAACTTTGCAACAACATGATTTCAGTGACCTAGACTTCATAGCTGTGTACAGGATCAACAGTGAATCATCCTGTATAAACTCTGATATTTTCATACTACAGGAGGCTGCCAGGAAATGGACCGATCACCTGCTAACGTCTAGGTGTTGATGATTGTCTTGCCAAGTTCTAAACCTGTTGACTGTTGCAGTGGATTAAAATTTCATATTGCTTCAGTTATGTCTGTTCATTGAATGTCTTTATCAGCAAAATAAAAGAAATGCTCTAGTTTCCCAGTCTCTCTTTTACAAATTAGAAGGCACAACACCTGTTTCCATCAGCATACATGATGTGATTCGCTTATTGGCAGATTGCAGTGTCAGCTTACAGTAGGTTATCTCCCTCTCTCGTGCTGCTGTTCTTACTGTCCCCCCAGCCCAAGGCCACTAATCTCACCCAACCTATCCTTAGGCAGTCTGAGATAAATTTTCACTCTACAGCTGCAGCGCTGTCCTGGGAAGGAGCTAGTCTATACAGCTGACTTAGATATTACCAAAGTTTTGTTTTTTTTTACACCGTGTTATACAATGATAGGATCTGGACAGGGTCTAGTTGGCTGCGGTGTGTTTTTCCCACCATACTTGTGACTTTACCAATAGTCGCAATGGTTGTTTTGCTGAAAGATGTTGGACTGGAAGATGTGACGAAGTAAATTATGACACAAACACCTATCGAGAGAGGTACATGACCGACTTTAGTTTTTCAGGCACAACAAGCTCGTTGTATCAACTAATAGCTGACATGTAGGTTTACACGTTATTGTTTGGGTGCCTTACACAGTCTTCATTTTGTCTTTTATTTTTTATTGTACTCAATGGGGTGCATGAGAGAAAGAATTCTATCACACTTTTGTTGAATTGGACCGATTTTCACAGTGCCGTGTTTTTATATAAACGGGTTGATTCTCATAAGTTTTCACTTCCGCGGTCACTGTAGGGACGTGGATGTGAATGGAATTCTAGGTAACAGTTAAGAGGAACTCAGCTTGGTGTTGGGCCTCATTTCCTACTTGTTTTTATTACTAGCTTATTTTAGGGTGTTGATTTGTAGTGAAGCTCTTTATCTTTCTGTCTCCAACCTTCTAATCATCTCCTCACAGGCCACACTAACATTGTGACTTCCCACCCTGACTCCTTGGGTATCTGCACAGCCTGTGGATGTGTTTCAACAAAAGACACAGTACAGTACATCTCAAGTGCCTTGGAAGGATTTGTAGCTTAAATTGAAGGGATCTGTAGGGGATTAGAACTCTGGAGTAGGGCATGTTAGCCCTTTCAAAGCCCCTTAATCCCTCATGTTTTCTTCAAGGGAGAATAGGAACAAGGCATTGAGGAGAAAGGTTTCTCATTCCACCTTTGATACACAACTAGCTTATGTTGTACCTTTGTAAGACAGTCAAAGATTTATGTCTAATTATTTCTCTATTAACTCCAGCTTTGATTTATTATTTTTTTACTACTACTACTCCACAGGAAGCAGGGTTTGTGCAGTTAGTCTACCATTTTAGCTTGAATGATAACATTGCAGCCATGTGTTATAAATAAAGAGAATACTCTAGTTGGAAAGTGCAAAGTCATCTTTCCTATCAACTTTTTGGATTTGGACTGCATTCTCTGTATTTGTATAAAGTCGTCCTCATTGCAAGGAGACAACAACCAAGCTGTATTATTTATTTATTTATTAATTTTATTTCCAGGCTGTACAGTGCGGCCTATGAAGAGAGTAAAAAACAGATAATGAGGACACTGAGAAGAGTGTGCAACATAAAAATAAGAGTGGCACTGTTGCTACGCGTACTCTGTGAACTCTTCTAGTTAACGAGAAACAGTATTTCACAGAGCAACCATTTCTGAGAAGTTCCTTTTTTTTGTTGTCTGATACGCAGCATACAGCTGGTGTGTGCACTCGTCTGCGTGTGGTTAGCGAGGTGTATTGCGTGGCAAATGTAACACACCAGGCAACTTTTCCTTGGTGCTAGTGTGAAAGAAAAAAACACCAGAAGTTGCTTTGGGCTAACAGAACTATTCAACTCTCAAAACACAATGTGCAGCTGAACGAGTTAAAATGTTATATTTTTTCCCATTCCTACCCATTAAGTAGCTCTCCCCTATCACACAACAGCTACCAACCAGGAAGTGCAAAGACCAGCACTTGCTTCCTTTACCTGATTGCATTTATTAATCTTCTGGAAGCATTAGCTAACTGCTTACTGTTGTAAGTAGGGAGTAGGTCACCCCCTCCCTCTTTGAGGTTTCTTGGCCATGCATGGCTGTAGCATCATCGGAAATTGAACTCATGAGCTTCGGATGACAAGGCAAACACTTTTCTGTTTAGAAAGCTTAGAAAACATCTTTTTGATTAGAGTGTTTCAGAGAATAGCAAGGCTTGTTCAACTCTACAACTGTGTTGAGCAAAAAAGCATCTCTATGCACATTTACTGTCAGTTCAGAAAATGCTTTAAAATTTAAAGCGTTGCTTTTCTGTCAGCTTGAAAACCGAACACTACTGTTTTGTGAGCTTTATATGTTTGCCGAAGAATACGCATGTGTTGCATTACACTTTTTCATGTTACTTTCATGTTGACTTTATCCTGTCAGCAATGTGTAAGACTTTCATTTTCACACCATTTCTCAACACACACACACACACACACACACACACGTCATTTGCCTCTTAAACTGTGCAGTGTAGATCTGTAATTACAGGAAGGCTTGCAAATGTGACCGTTTGATATGCAAGCGTTCCCAGCAGGTCATAAATAAAATAAATTTTAAGTATTCAAAAATAATTCAAAGTTTCGGGTTAAACAGCTGCAGCCCTGTTTATGGGATTGTAAGCTGAATTAATGCTAAGTAAAAGTGTTCCTGATGACCCTATTAATTTTGTGTGTGTGTGTGTGTGTGTGTGTGTGTGTGTGTGTGTGTGTGTGTGTGTGTGTGTGTGTGTGTTGTAAAAGTGTGTCTTGTGCTGGCTCATTTGCCCTGTGGGAGATCCTTTTAGACTCAATTATCCTCTTTGAACCCGTTCTTTAACTGGGCCCTTTGTTGCAGGCTTGAGAATGCTTCTCTTGATTTTTGTAGCCCAGGTCTCTTTTGCCTTTTCTTTTTTGACACAATCACACGACCTTGTCCCTTAGTCTCTATTTAAACCGATCTGTTTGACTGTGGGCCCATCATTCAGTGGCCTGTTTTGGAAGTACTTTTTGAGTATGCCCTTTCTCCTATGAATTATAAGGTCTAACCCAGGTTCTCTGAAGTCCTTTCATAGATGTTTATTGTATGTGAATTGTGTCCAAAAAGACCAAGTATGACTGGACAGCCTTGCCACAGTGCCTGTTTTGTGCTGTTTGTCTGTAGTTCACTGGTTTGCTTCTTTATTTTTTTTCCCTTGTAAGAAGTGTTTTTACTGAATTCCTGTTGTAATTCTGCTAATGTCTGGTTTCGTCCTTACAATCATTCCAGTACTTTTTATGGAAATAAAATGATATAATTCTACCTAATTGACACAAAATGTGATGCTGCAGAGCAAAAGGCTCTGGAAAATTAAAAAGCACAATTTTATATTAGAATGGTGGCGATCGCAACATTGCTTGCACCGTGTTTCTTTCAGACACTTCATGCAGTGGTCTACTAAATGCGGACATTGGTTAGTCAGTAATCAAATTGGCTTTGGTGGGAAAATTTTAGTTGTTTAGCGTCAGTTATCTATCACTCTTTTTATCCACTAACATGTACATATCTATATTTTATATATAGATTATAATTTTTAGATAGTGTGGTTTGCAAACATCCTTTTTTATATATATATATATGTGTGTGTGTGTGTGTGTGTGTGTGTGTGTGTGTGTATGTATATATATATATATATATATATATATATATATATATATATATAATATATATATATATATAATATATATAAAAAGTGTTATGTTGGACCCTTGCACGATCTTTCAGATCTGTGTATAAGTGGGGTGGTGTAATAGTGTTAGGTTTCATTAACAGCAACATTTTGTTTAACTACTATACAAAAACATTTCAGTCTTTTTCTCTTTAGCTGTAATATCTTGTCTTCCATTCTTCTGGGAAGACTTCCCACTAAATTTCATATCCTAATTCGTTTACATTTGTTTGCTAATGCAAGGTACTTTATTTACTGGGGGTTTTGTTTTTGTCAGAAAATTTAATGTAGAAAATAAATATGCAGGGTTTCTTAAATAGAATAGAGTTTGAAATCACTATTCATTCTTAGATATTGGATAAAGGTTAATTATAGTGCCATGCTTCATATCTGGATTAAATTAAAATCTATTTAAATAGATCTATTGTTTAAATAATGTAGTATGTATTTTAAAAGCTTATCTCTGCAAACAAATTGATTTTAAAGATCTAATTGCAAGTTTCACTTCACTGTCAGGGTTTGACTTGGTTTCTCTTCTCTTGACAGTGTTTCTGTGCAGATCCGGGCCGCACATTTATGGCGTTTGTGAGTGGAGACTTCTGCCATGCTCAGCACCTCAGCATTGTGAACAAGTGAATCATCAGCCCCCCGCGGGACTACGCTACCCAGAAACCCCCTTGACAGCTAGCACTGGGCCCTGTCTGTCTCTCCTGAATCCCCCTGGGATCACGCGTAGTCCTCAGCCTGAGCGTAAACAAGTTCTGTCTCCCTCCCTTGCCGCTTTCTGTCTCTACAGTCAATCCGAATCACCTCTCCTGAATGGGGTAATCTACAGTTGTCTCATTAGATGACTGAAGGATAGTCCTTATTTTTATTTTATTTTTTACCTTCATTCATCCTGATTTGTACATCCTTTGTGCACTGTGGACGAAACCATCCTCCATTTTTGTATTTATTTTTTTATTTTTGTAGTCCCGTGCCCTCCATCTCACCTTCGCTCGTTTTTTTTTTTTTTTTTGTATTTATTTTACTTTACTAAAAGTCCTTGCTGAAACTGAGCCAAAGTGTTTTTAAGGAACAGGAATCAAACATTTTTATTACTGTTTTAAAGCCGTCTTGCCAACATGAACCGCCCTGCCGCTGTTGAAATTACCTACGAGTGCATGAGATTCCTCATCACGCACAACCCTACCAACTCTACACTCAACAAGTTCACAGAGGTATAGCTGTGTGTGTTGTGATTCTTTTCTGTGTGGGTGTGTATGGGTGTAAGGCACAAGGAAGTAACCTGTTCTCTTTTAACTCTGCCCTGAAGGAACTGAAGAAATTTGAGGTTAACACAGTCGTGCGTGTTTGCGAGGCCACTTACGACAAGGCGCCGGTAGAGAGGGAGGGCATCCAGATCCTGGTAAATACCATTGTTCAGTTTTCTTACTATAAGCTTCTTGCATGCTCAAATTGCTACTCTTGAACACACACACTGAGAAACTCTAACTCATCACACACTGACTAACTCCGCCTTACATAAACCCCTAAAGCAGGGAAAATCCTGCCCCCTGTGTATGAACCTCAGTAAAACAGAAGTATAGTGTTCTGTCAAATATAACTCTTAATTGTATCAGCCAGTGTGTGTTCACAAACACTGTCAGCGTTTCCTCTTCCACAACATAAGTCTGTACAAGAACAGCAATAAACTCAACAATGTAGTGACGTACAGCTGCTCTAAAGTGTCCATTTAAAGGAAATTGGGTGCAGAGGGTAGCGGATGTATCGTACAGTACTGCGCTATATAATAAAGGCTTCTTCTGTTTCACCACCATGTCATTTGTGTGACAGGATTTCACAGTAGATGAATACTTTTCTTCCCCTCTATACCTTGGATTTAACAATTCAACACAACACAATTCTCCCCACCCAACACACACACACCTACTCGGCTTCTGTTGTCTCACAGGACTGTTGTTTAAAATGAACAGGTCAATTTTCACCTCAATGAACTCTGTTCAAAGTGAAAGTAACCACTACAGGAAGCTAATTATTTTTTTTCTTTTTTTTGCATCCCACATCCTTCCCTACACTACACTTTTATGCAGTGTGAGACAGGGGGAGAAAGGCACATACTGACTATGGCTATATTAATAATTATATAATAATAATAATAAAGAAACAAAAACACTGAATGGTGGCACTGCAGGTGATTAAGAAAAGGGGGGAGTGATATTTTCAGCTCAGTAGTGACAGATTATATTGGTTTAGTCAGCAGTGGAAAGGGTATTAAAAACTTTTTTTTTTTTTTTTTTTTTTTAAGAATCATTTTTGTTAAAGCAATGTTCACTGGTGTTCTTACCATACCATTATGATATCAGTGTGTCTCTACACCAGCTGCAGTTATGCAGCATTCTTATGAAGGATTCGGAAGAAAGATCTCAAGTTTATTAAAATGTCAGTCTATGCCAGCTGCTGTTAGAAAAAAAAATGTATTGTATTGTTGAATGAATATCTTCCATTCAAATGAATAAAAAATCTGTGAGTGAGGAACAGAGAGAGGGCATTAGGAAATGATCACTAAGTCTGCAGAGTTACTTCATGTTCTTTCTTTTTTTTCCCCCCTTTGCATGGGGTGGAGTATTTATACAGGTATATACTGGTCCTGGAAGAGTCATGATGATTTGAGGTTAATGAGCTTGTACAATTATCCTGTCATGAACGCTTTATAATTTACTGGCACAGATTTTAAATATCTGGTCTCCTGTTTTACTTATTATTTTGTCCTCTGCCAGATTGTAAATTGTTGTCTACTATCAGGGTGTAAAGTGCAGTCTGTGTTTTGGTTTTTAGCAGCGGTTCATATGTTTTGCACTCTGCCTAGATATTAGTTTTGTCAAATGTGTATTTGTACAAAAAGATTAAAACAAACAAGTTTTAAATTATATTAATATGCCAAGTTGTTTTTCTGTGTTCCTGTGTGTGACTGAGAGCATGCAGAGGCTAGGAAAAGGCATGTGTTTAGTAAGGAGAGGGAACCTGTTTTAGCCGGTAGTAAGCAGAAATTTCTGTTCACTAGGAACATAGTAACTAACCTTCCGATTCTCTTTTCTTTCATTCTCTCACTCCATGTTGCAATAACTGATTACTGTGTTTCAACGATTAATTTGGCAGAAAAACCCAGCGTCTCGCTCCAGTTGACATTAGACTTGTGCGTCATTTCAGTGAACTCGATACCAGTCTTCTTTTTTTTTTGTTTCAATTTCAAACCTATCTACCAGTCTCTTTCTCCTCGCATCCCTTCTTATTAATCTTGTCCTCTCAGCCTGCTAATCTCAGGCCCACCTCCTCCAAACGATATCTACAGTATTTCTCCTTTTTGTTGCATGTCTTTATTACCCTGACTGGGAGAAGGTCAGCAAATCTCTGTGGTCTCTCTGTGAGGACATCCATGCTCTTGCTGTGCTTTCTAGCTCAAAAATGACAACTGGGTTGTTCTGTAGCTCTGAACACAAGTACACTTCACCTGTATTGAAATGAATTGTGTTCTCACAAAGAAGATGCACTATAAAATATAGATGACTTGTTTGTAATTTGCTTGCATTTATTTCATTCAGGACTGGCCCTTTGATGATGGAGCGCCACCCCCCACCCAGATTGTTGATGATTGGCTAAATTTGTTGAAGACCAAGTTCCGTGATGAACCCGGATGCTGCATTGCCGTGCACTGTGTTGCAGGATTGGGCCGGTGAGTAAAACATTAAGGAAGGTGGCAAGAGGTGTTTATATTGTTTTAGTGACAATCACAAAGTTATTATATTTATCAGTACAAGCACCAAAGTCAGCTCAGACTTAATGTTTATTAATCAGTAAATTGCTCCAATAAACTATTTACCAGTCTGAATAATGTTAAAGAATTTATTCTGTACTGAACGGTCTGAGGAGTTAATGGGAAAATGTGTAAATGATATGATGCATACCTGAATTAGTATTTATATAAATTAAATAAATCTGTTCTATAAATATATTTCATAAGGTTGACAGTACGGCTGCAATTAACGACTATTTTGATCATCGATTAATCGGACGATTATTCAATTAATAGGATTTTTTTAAATGTGTTTAAATGTTTTGCTTATTGTAACAATATATAACTAACTCAGGGTATTTATGTATAAAAGTGTACAAAAAAAAAAGCCACATGTTTAGTTTATCTTTAATTTTGACATTTTATAAAGCTAATAGTGGCTGGAAAAAAAATTTATTTATTTACAAATGCATAAGCGTTAGCATTTTTAGTTGCTGAAAACCACAACAGTGACAAAAAATGGAATAGTTTTTCCTGCTGCAGGTTGACCCTGAACTCTCCGCCATTAGTTGTTGCAGCCTTCATTCACAGCAATAAAAGAAACTGTCTTAAGGGAATGTATTTAATGTTTGCATTTAAATTAAATAATTTGCCAGTAAGGATTAAATGTAACAAAATGTTAAACATTGCTAAATAAATATTTAACCCTTTGATTTGTTTTTTTCCCCCCTGTAGAGCACCCGTACTTGTGGCCTTGGCCTTGATCGAGAGTGGGATGAAGTATGAGGATGCGGTGCAGTTTATTCGGCAGTACGTAATTCACATGCACAAAATCAATACTATTTATCTTTTGGCTTGATTTCTCATCTATTGCCTGTTCCAATTTCAGGAAGAGACGTGGAGCCTTCAACTCCAAACAGCTTCTTTACCTCGAAAAATACAGACCTAAGATGCGCCTGCGGTTCAAGGATGCCAACGGTCACAACTGCTGCATCCAATAAAGTGCCAGTTGTACAAAACTATTGGGAAATTTACTTAATGCAAGCTGTGGGTAATTATTGTGATGGTTAATATTCTGAGTCATGACTAATCGAATTAACGAGATGTAACAAATTGAACCTGATCTGTGGATTCACCAGCTGTATGAATGAGAGAGGTCAAAGCACACAGATATGGCTGCCTCCTGGTTACCAGTGTACCAGTCACGGCTATAACACAGCAGTTCCTCATGACTTCCCAGTGTCCAATCATGGGATAGCTTTTTATTCTCCATTATTGTAAAATTAATTATGTTAACCTTTATGAAAAGATGTGTATGTGTAATGCTGTTGGTTTTGAATAAATTGAGCATTGCTGTTATAATTGGACAAGAGGATATACACGATAAAAAAAAAGTCTATAACTTGTTTTATTAAAATAATATTTTTAGTTGCTGAAAAGGACCAAAAGAGCTCTTTTCTCCATTTCCTAAAGTCACTTTTGATTTAGGGTCAGGATGGGCTTTAAATGTCAACTGTATTTATTCACTATAATTATCAAGTCTTTTCAGGAGTATGCTTGGGGCCAGGACACTTTTCCCCTATTATGGAGCCATGTTCTTTCATTTTAGTTTTCTGAATCTCTGGGGAGTGCAATATTCAGTCCGGTTTAGAAACGCAACCATTCTTTAGGACTATTCTAAATGCGTGCACAAAGACACACACAAACAGAGGAGAAGGCTTGATTTAGGTACTTTTCAATTGCCATGTCTGCTTACTCTTAGTGGTGGGTCAGTTAAAGGCTTTGTTGTAGGCCGGACTGTCCGTACACTTTTGCTGTGACCCTATTGTTCAGCCCATAGGCACACTCAAGGAAATGACGGATGGAAAACTTTATTTTATTTTATTTTTTTCCCTTTTTTTTTTTTTCTTTTTTTTTTAATCTTTGCCCACATTTTGAAAATATTTCCATCTTGTTTTTAAAACAAATAAACAATTGATATGAACTCTCTTGTCTTTTTTGTTTATATACTCTTAGGACAGTGTGTGAGATTTCTGTCCAGTTGATGATCATGCAAAGGTGATAAGGAAGGCATCCATGGATCACACTAACTGCAGTTATATAGTTAACTGAAATTTGAGTGGAAAAAAGGGACATAATTTGGCAATGGTGTTTCACTGATTGTAAACGCTCAAGTGGTGCAGGCTAAAGTACTCGTGCCTGTAGCGCCATCTATTGGACTCAAAAGATGGAGCTTGATATCGTACTTAAAAACAACTGCACAGTATTTTGTAAATATTTCCCCTAGCTTCCTAGCAACCAGTTTCTCATTGAAACCTGCTGGGGGAAAAAATCCCAAAGGAAGATGAGAAGCAGGGTGTCAAAACGTTATGGTTGACTATATTGACATGGTTGGCGCGGTTACAAAATCTTAAGATGAATCCACTCTGCATGGAAGATGGTCTGAGATTCCTATATACAAGTGTCTTCTAATATGTCATGCAGATGCCAGTACTGCAGAACCTATTACCGAACACAAACTGTCAAATAATATATTTGTCTAAGCCTGTATTTGAGGCAGCAGCAGGCCATGCATTTCACACCTAGGGCTACTGTGGTGTCCTACCTGAAACAATCAACCTTTATATACAATCATTATGATGAAAGAGTTATAGGAAATGTATTTCATACAGCGAGAATGAATGCAGTCACTAAAGCAAGAAACACAATTCAACAAGTCTCCTTTCACTGCAGCCACAGCTGCACCTGCATACATAATCTCTAGCAGAAGCATCAATATTAACCTTAAAAAATGACCCCAGATTTTTCTGTTCGTTACTGTTTTCCTAGGGATTTAGAAATTAAGGCAAATTGTGGTTCATTGTGCTTTAAAAAAAAACAGGTATTAAATCCACACAAATATCTATTTAAACTTGTGCGGTTTGCTACAAATGCAGACTGCGAGCTCCGACTAGTGCACTCTCCGACCATCCAATCAAAGGACGTGAAAATGCCCATGTGACGACACCAGCTCGGGGAGTAAGCGGGTTGCTGTCCTAATGCACAAAAAAAAAAATTAAAATGTAAGTCATTGATTCTAAGTTAAGAGTTCTAAGTAGGGTAGCAGAGAATGTCTTACTGCTGTTGCTGGACAAGTTGGGATGGTGGTGTAGGTTGGAAAAGTTTTACTAAAAAGAAATAGAGAAACATTTTGCAACTAATTAGGGTAAAAAGGCAGTTAAAGTAAGAGGCAAGCAAAGATAGGCAGAGGATTACCAATCTGTAAAGAGCTGTTTATTGTGCCTTACACATTTAATTTTATTTTATTTTACTTTCCTCCATACATTACTTATATAAGTAATGTGAATATATAAAAGTATAAATATGAAGATTGTGTATTTCGTGAAACTGGCTGGCGTTTCTTTCTGCTGAATAAAGTCTTCTTTGACACCACAGGCCTGGATCCTGAACTTAGTGTGTTACTCTAGCTTAGCATTTAAACTTTTCTTCTTCTTTCAGCTGTTCCCATTAAGGGTCGTCACAGCGGATCATCCGTCTCCATACCCCTCTGTCCTCTACATCTGCCACTTTCAAACCAACTACCTGCATGACTTCCCTCACCACATCCATATACTGCCTCCTTGGTCTTCCTCTTTTCCTCCTTCCTGGTGGTTCCATCCTTAGCATTCTCCTACCGATACACCCCATGTCCCTCCTCTGCGCATGTCCAAACCGCCTACCTCACCTTGTCTCCAAAACGTCCTACATGCACTGTCCCTCTAATAAACTCATTTCTAATCCTGTCCATTGTCGTCACTCCCAACAAAAACCTCAACATCTTCAGCTCTGCTACCTCCAGCTCCACCTCCTGTCTTTTACTCAATGCCACTGTCTCTAAACCATACAACATCGCACGTCTCACCACAGTCCTATAAACTTCCCCTTTCACTCTTTCAGATACCCTTTTTATCACAAATCACTCCTCCTATCACTCTTCTCCACCCACTCCACCCTGCCTGCACTCTTTTCTTCACTTCTTTAACATGCTCTCCATTGACCCCTCCATTGACTGTTGACCCCAGGTACCTGAGCATTTTAACTGTTATTGAATTAGTTATTTTTTATAATTATCTGACTATAACTATTAGATATATGTAGGTGGTAGCTTAGTGGTTAAGGCATTGGACTTTGAATCTGAAGGTTGTAAGTTCAACTCCTGGGCCCTTGAGCAAGGCCCTTTAACCTACAAGACAACATCACCTGCTTGTGACTGTATACCGGTCGTCTGAACGACTTTTACGCCCAATTTAAGGTACAGAACAGCATGAAGGCAAGGAAGACCACCCCTCCTCCCTGTGACCAGGTGCTCTGTCTAACCACAGCTGAAGTGAGGAAAACTCTATGTAGAGTTAACCCACACAAGTCTGCTGAACCAGACAACAATCCTGGCAGAGTGCTTAGGGAATGTGCAGAGTAGCTAGCGGATGTCTTTACCGACATCTTCAACATCTCCTAGCATCATTGTTCCTATGTGCCTCAATATAACGACCATCGCTTCCACCCTTATTGGACCCAATGCAGTTTGCGTATCGTCCAAACCGCTCCACGGACGATGCCATCTCCACAACCCTCCATTTGGCCGTCACCCACCTGGACATTAAGGACACATATGTATGATTGCTGTTTATTGACTTCAGCTCAGCATTCAACACAATCATCCCTCAGCACCTGATTGAGAAGCTGAGCCTACTGACTAAATTCCATGGTGTTCATCTGGCGGATAACTTTACCAGGTCACTCGACACTAGCTCCATCAGCAAGAAAGCACAGCAGTGTCTCTACTTCCTGAGAATGCTGAGGAAAGCTCATCTCCCTCCCCCGATCCTGACCGTGTTCTACAGAGGGACCATTGAGAGCATCCTGAGCAGCTGCATCACTGCCTGGTTTGGGAACTGCACTGTCTCGGATCGCAAGACCCTACAAAGGATAGTGAGGATCATCAGAGTCTCTCTCCCCTCCATCATGGACATTTACACCACACGCTGCATCCGCAAAGCCAACATTATTTTGAACGACCCCACACACCCGTCTCACACACACACTTCACCTTCCTGCCACCAGGAAAGCGGTTTCGAAGCGTTCGGGCCGCCACATTAAGACTGTGTAACAGTTTCTTCCCTCAAGCCATCAGGCTCCTCAACACACAGAACTAAACTGAAACTCTCACACACACACACACACACACACACACACACACACACACACACTCAACTGTGTGTTACTTAAACTGTACAACCTGAACTTAACACACACTCATTACTCATCTTAATCCATTCCACCACCATTTATTTATGAAGATTTATACTTAACCATATTACACCGTTTACATGCTGTTTTTTGTACCTTTCGACTGCTGCAACTGCTGTTTTTGCTCTGCATTGTGTATGTTTACATATACTGTTGGTTATAGTTTTTATAGTTCTCTTTGCACAGTACTGTATATTCAGAGTATACTGTAGGTTTACTGGTCGGCGCTATCTTGTATTATGTGTATTGTCTTGTGTTGTCTGTCTGTCTGTACTGTCTGTACTGTTGTCTGTCTGTCTGTACTGTTGTCTGTCTTTACTGTCTGTTTGTGCTGTTGTCTGTCTGTCTGTACTGTCTGTCTGTACTGTCTGTCTGTACTGTTGTCTTTACTGTTGTCTGTCTGTACTGTCTGTTCTGTTGTCTGCACTGGTTGCACTTTATGTAGCTTTGTGTTGTTTAGTGTAGCACCAGGGTTCTGGAGGAACATTGTCTCGTTTTACTGTATACTTGCTCAGTTTATGAATGAGATAAATGTAAGTCGCTCTGAATAAGGGAGTCTACTAAACGCCTTAAATGTATTACACATTTTACACACAGTCGGCTGGTGAAATTGAGAATCCAACATGGATATTTTAAGAATAGTCACCATCATCATTATGTAAAGTCTGGGACATTTTCTGCTCACTGAAGTATAAATTAAATGTAGTTTTATCCATATTGTGGGTTTTCTTTCTAGTTTCTGACTTTGGCATGTATTTCTTATTCACGGAGTGTTTACACAATCGACATTTTCAACCATCAACAAGCTCCTGTAGAACCTCCCTTTGAGATGTGGCAATATGGCTTCTTCTTGTACATGGGCCGTAATCCGAATACATACATGATCACTCTCCCTATTCCCTTACAACTAGAAAAAATAAAAAGGTTGAAGCTTGAAGCTGCTTTTATAGGCTGGAAATGATTTCCTAGTCCTTTATATTTGGATATTCGGGCGTCACTGAGGGAGGTTTGCACTCTATAACAGACGGAGCCCCTTGCTGGAGGGAGGGAGGGAAGACGACAGAGTGGGGATGTGAATTGGGATCGAGCCGAGCTGACGTGTGGGTGACCGTTAGTGAGGGCGCAGCGCGGAAATTCAAAATTCGAACGGCAGCGGTGTGTGTGAGTGTGTAAGAGAGTGTGTATACCAGAATTTGTCCTCGTTTAGGTTACACAGTGTATAGAGTGTTATTTAGCTCGAGTTGAGGATTCAATTACTTCGGAATGGATCCATTCACTGAGGTAAATGCATGACTGAAAGAAATACTATTTTGAAAGTCTCGGTATTTTCGTTTTGGTTTCGCTGTAAAATTGTGGAGATGATTTTGATCACAGAAAATGAGGGAAAATACGAGAAAAGTCTAGTTGCAGTGCAGGCATTATTGCAGGTATTTCTAATATATTCAACCTAGCATAAATCTATTTGGCTAGTTCACCGTGTAAAAGCCGTGGTGCTTTCACAAAGATTATTCTTAAGGCTCGGCGTAACGTATGGCGTTTACACATTATGGATGCAAATATATATATATATATATATATATATATATATATATATATATATATATATATATATATATATATATATATATATATATATACATTTAATATAATAAATAATAATAAGTAATCCTCCAAACGAGTTAAACAGGGAGCAGGGTAGTATTTTATCGCCTTTTGCTTGTCCACCAATGAGATGGTTTGAATGTGGTCACGTGACGGCATTTTTGAGCCATGACGGTCCCTAACTGAACTTTCCAGTCACTGCTCAGAGGCTTGTGTGTGTCTGTGTGTGAGATCATGGTAATGAATTGCAGATATGCATGATGCATCATGATGCATGCATGCATTTGTGCCAGATATATTTCTGGGGCGTAGAGAGTGTTAATGGGAGAAACAACATTTGTCATGTTTGTCAGAAAAAACTAAAGGGTCCACAAAATATATTACAATATCTTTTGTCATTAAAAGACTTTTAGCAGCCAAGGACCTATTTTTATGTTAAAAATGTTCACAGGACTCAATCAGTGCATGTTCATTAGTCCACTTTTCAAACGGTATCCTTGATTAAGTGTGCAAAGTAATATTACACCTATGCACAGGACCTACAGTGTTCATTCCTGAGTCTTTTTTCTTTTGTTTATAAAGTGAAATATTAATTAAAATACATTTAAAATTAGGTTAATGCAAGTTTAGTTCATCAGCCTACCTGCTATGGAGGTAAGCATTGGATTGGATTCAACCAGAAAAAAAAGATATGATTTATTTTTCAACACTGTAACAATAAAAAAGAAGAAAAACATGCCCTAGGAACTTAGCATGCCCTGGGAACCATAGGAGATCTACTCCTATTTATGATGATCGATTCCTATCTATTTTAAAAGCAAACTTATTGCATTTAGATTACCTATTGTTTGTGATATTTTGAATATAAAAACAGTAAATAAAAATTAAACCGCTTTTTTTGCATCAGTTGTGAAGAAAAGCTAATTTTCAAATGTATTTAAGAACAATTCTTCCTATATCAATCCACAGGCATAACTATGTGATTGTGATCGAAGTTAGCTTACAAATGACATAAACAGGAAATCGTCATAAGCCGTCACAGAGAAATGTGGATAGATATCCTTTATTAATCAATCAAAGGCGAATTAAAATGTAAATAATCATACCAGTTACTTGTCCCCATGCAAATTCCTTCCTTTGTTCAGACAAATTGTAGTATTTAGCATTTCTTTGTTTTGGCTCTTTTGTCATTTGAAACGAGCTTGTTTAGCACAAAATCGTCTGTCAATGTGAAACAACCTCCTGCAGAGTTACCCCAACTGTGTGTTTTTACTGTTTACTCAGAAACTGTTGGAGCGCACACGGGCTCGCAGGGAGAATCTTCAGAAGAAGATGGCGGAGAGGCCCACAGCAGCCAACCGACAAATGAACAAGAGGTCAAGAGAGCCTCTTACAGAGACAAACGGTGTCCTCGGTCAGCCGCCAGCTGAGAAAGGTGCACAAGTTTTCCTGATCTGTGCAATAATTATATTAGCAATCCACAGGAAATGTCCACTGCCAGCAGTCAAGATATATGAATAGAGAGCTTTGTATTTAATGCCATTAGTTCAGTCAGTTATGTTTTCTGAATCGGAAAGGCCATAATTAAAAAAGTATTAACTACTGCAATGTTGATTTTATCATATCACCTAGTTTGATTTCTGATGAAGTTAAAAGGACTGTTGTTTCATTGATAAAATGACCACTGTGACCACTTTTGATTTTAAAACTTCTCTTAATAAAATCATTTGCGTTTGGATTACAGCACTTCCCTCCTTAAAACCCTCTCCTTCTAAGCGTCGGTGCTCAGAGGAAAATGCTGGGGAAGAGAACAAGGAGCCTACCGCTCCTCAAGTCACCGTTTCAGAGCCTGCAATAGACAAGAAGCCCCCCATTGCACCAAGCAGTAATCAGTCAGCCACAATGGAGCGACTGGCTGTCCAGACCAGCTCAGACTTGGTCAAAGGGCTTTCACACCCTTCTCCAGACACTGAGAAAATGGAGGCGTATTCTTCACAGACTACAACAGGATGCGCAGATAAGTTGATCAAGCACTCTATAGTGGCGGAAAGCAGCGAAGCTGTCCGAGGCGCTCCTGATCTCATTCCATCTGCCGGCAACATGAAGTCTCGTCTGCAGAGACTGGCAGACCAGAGGCACTGCTGGGACTCAGAGGGTAAGCGTGAGTCAGTGACTTCTTTGATGAATAGCTGCCTTATTTACTTACATATCAGGTCTGTTACTTTCTAATGTGGTTGCTTATTACATGATGATTTGATTAAGAGATTATTCATCAATGCATTCTATTGTATTGTGGTGAATTAATTAAAATGTCAGTTTGAATAAATTTTTTATGAAATGGCTTCACTGTGGCAACTGCAATTTTGTAGTAAATAACATTGGTGTTTGTTTTCATTTATATAAAATGTTAATTCATATTGAATTGTATTTTACAGGTAGCCTTGAGCCAGCCCCCAACAGTGTAGCCCTGTCTCCTATTAAATCCCAAAGCATGGCGATTGCTCCTAATCCAGCTCCAGCCATCACATCAGAGAAGCCGTTGGGCAGAAAGGGCAGACTGGCAAACCTTGCTGTGACCATCAGTTCCTGGGAAGATGATCTTGGGCATCCGCCCACTTACAGAGACAATGCACAAGGGCAGCCTGGCACAGCCTGTGTTCCTCCTCCAGCACGTGTGGGAACGAGCACCAGTGTCAAGACCATTGCTGCTGCACAACAAACTAAGTCTGTTGGTTGCAAGCCTGTGCACAGCACTCAACAGGTTTAGATCCACTAAACTTATTCTCATGGTGCATGAACAACAATGTGCATTTCTTTTTGTTCTTTTACTTCTTCCAGATGTTAATCACACCTTATTTTTGCTTTGTTCTAGCCAGCAGTCTATTCTCCAGTCAGATCATCCAGAGTGATTCCTCCAAGCCCCCAGAAGACCGAAGTGCCTGAGACAAAACAAAGACATCTTTCCCCTGCATCCAGCCCCCTGAAGAGCTTCTCTAGTCAGCAGTCTTCACCAGTCAAAGCTGGAAGAGTCCCATTTACTCTTCAGGCTGCCCAGACTTCCAAAAGCCCTTTGAAGACTCAGGCCCCATGTAAAGAATTAGGACCAGGAAAAGTTGTTCATGCAAGTCCTGCAAAAACAAACGCTGCAGCCCATCCTTCCTCAGGTGTAGTGCTTTCTCAGGCTCCTGAGAGGCTGATCCAGAATTCAACACCCATCCAGAAATGTGGCCCTGTTGGACCTTCTGGTGAGTAACTCCTTCTTAAAACTGGTTTTAACGCAAATATAATTTATTTATTTTTTACATTTTTTATCTTTAAGATAGGTTTTGTGAATTAAAACTTTGTTAATTAGCTGTACAAGGTAAAACATTTTTTATCCATATTTGCCCATTTCATTGCACTCTTCAGGAGGTGTTAAGTCATTTTTGGAGCGTTTTGGGGAAAGGTGCCAAGAACGCAATCAGGGTTCTCCACTTAACGGTGTGGGTGTGGCTCATACACCTGCTGCTACACCGTCATCACCTCACAAATCAAAACTGCTTCTGGAGAGGCTACCTGTCACACACGGGGCATCCACTACTGCCCTCCTCACTCAGAAGCAGAAAATGGCAAGTTATTATTTTTTTTTGTTGTTGTTGTTGTTTTTTTGAATCTCTTTATCTTGTGTGAAGTGGCTAGCGTTCCATTTTCTTCTGACAAAGTGGTTTTATTTTTGTTGTTAGGAACGCGAGGCAGAATTGGCACAGGTTCGCAACCGATTTCAGAACAGCAAGGTGTCAAAAAGCAGAGAGGATCTTTCAGAGGATGCAAATAATGCAGAATCTAAGGTTACTAATGCTTTAACGAATAATTGTAGTAGTGAGGATCTGTTTAGGATTGTTGTTCAGTCTTTACAAATGATGCTAGCCTAAATTTATCTCAAATTCTACTCCAATGCAAAGTGAATGAAACACAAGTGTGACTGCAGAATTCTTTATCATCCACAGGAGGTGGACGACCCCAATTTAAAGTCTGTCCCAGTACTTAACAAGGAGCCATCAGCACCACGCCTGGACGCTCTGGAAAATAAATTAATAAAAAATGGTATTGATTGTTCTATGCATTTATTCAGTCGTTCAAAAGAACCCTTCTTGTTTGATAGCATAGCCCAATAATTTCCGCAGGAGTTTTCTTCTAATCAGATTCTTTGCTTCCTCAGAAACCTCAAATATAAATCCAGTCCTCTCAAGCCCATTGAAGAAGGTTGAGGTTTCTTCAGAAAAAGCAGAAACAGATAAGCAAGGTGATAAAGGCAAGAAGATTAAAAGCTCCCTGTGTCATTGCCATGTTCGCTGAAATTGTGTATTTGCGTGCTTAAAGAGATCCTTTTGTTTTGTAGAAACAAAGGAGATACGTGAGATCGAGATGAATGTTGATAGCTCCATCAATTCTGAGGTGATTAACAATCTTTTCGAAGATGTTTTGGAAGAGAAAGATGAGGATGCTTCTGAAGAGGACGAGGAGGAAGATGCTCTTAACATCTCCTCCATGTCTCTCCTCACACCACTGGCAGAGACTGTGGCCTCAGTGGTCAAGAGCCCTGAAAGAAGAGTCATGGTGAGTTTAACACCAGACAGGCAGTGTGCTGTCTATGATTGGATCTGTAGTGTTAGTAGGTGCTTTTATATTTCCATTCTGAATAAGTTGTTCTTGTGTTGTTACAGACATCAACCCCGGCCAGCTCATTTACTGAGAAAAACGGGACCCCTGAAGCTGTTTCCAGGCCCACAAAATTCCAAAAGACACGAATGCTTGGTGCTGGATCTTTTGACCGCATTGATACCATCGACGAAGAGCACAAACTTCCATACAGGTAATCTTACAATGTCATGATGTAAATATGAAGCCAAATATCATCGAACTCTATCCAGTGCATTTAACAGGTATGTCTGTATTTTCAGCATTGATGCATACAGATCAACAAGAGTGAAAGAGACTGAGAGACCTCAAGTGAAACAGGTGATCGTAAGAAAGGAAGACGTGTCGCAAAAAATGGAAGTGCCCAAAAATTCCAGTCACATCAGCATTAAACAAAAGATGCAGGTGATTCGAAGGAACATTGCTTTTCTCTGGAGAAATATAAACTTGTGTGTCTAGTTAGCTTCAAGTAGATGTCTCGTTTGTTCTTTCAGGTTTTATCCAATGAGATGACCCTGCAGCAGACAGTGATTCATCAAGCCAGTCAGGCACTGAACTGCTGCACAGATGAGGACCATGGGAAGGGCTCTCAGGTCGAGGCTGAAGCTGAGAGGCTGCTGCTTATAGCCAGTAAGTGACCAGTGACACACAGGAGTCTAGACTCCTGCCCTATTTCTTATATGTAATGGCCTTTTCTTTCTCCAGCTGAGAAGAGGGTGGCACTGAAAGCTGAGCTGGATCAGTTGAAAGCAGAGGGACCGACAGTTCAGAAAAAAAGCTCATCCAAAGCCCAGGATGATATGGGCGTTCCTCCCTCAAAGGGCTCCATCACGCTGCATGATCTTCGCTTACCTCTCAAGGCTGACTTTGTCTGTTCTTCTGCGAATAGGCCTGGTACCGCTTCTTTTATTTTATTTCTTTCGAAGTGTTCTGTAAATATTCTGTGACAAATGACAGAATTTTTAGAATTGATGTGAAGACTATGGTTATATAATAAAGAAATCCCAAATGCATCTTTCTGTGAGTTTTGTAGGTGTAGTATTTTTGTAACACCGAATGTTATTACAGTAAAAATAGCTGTTAAAATGTAAAAAAAAAAATAATAATAAATATTGTACTGCCACATTTGATTATATCAGATGATATTTTTGTCCAACGATATATTGCACCTCGATGTATATATATATTTCCTGTCTTAATGGTGATTATGTATTTAGTTTTAAAACTTACTAATTAAATTTGTAGTTCAGCACCATTTTGTTTGTATATAATTATTTTTCTTTTTTTAAATAAAGAATCTGGAAGCCATTACTTCTTCGTGATGATTCGTGCCGGAGCTGAAAACATGGTTGCTACTCCTCTGGCCAGTACCAGTGCCCTCAATGGAGATGCCTTGACCTTTTCCACCAAGTTCACTCTGTGAGTCCAAATTACTCGGTCATCATCTCTGCACTGTAGATATTACTTTCACCTTTACAGCACGTTTATTTTCTTCTTTTTACATATCAGACCCGATGTGTCCAGTGACTTTGAGATTGATATTGAGGTCTACTATCTTGTAAGTACATTTTCCTTTCTCAGTTTTTAAGCATGCATGATTGAGAGAATTTTCAGTGATAGATCTTCTGTTTTCTCAGGTTCTGAAACGTGAGCTTTTCGCAGAAAAAAGAAAGAAGCCTGCCAAGTCCAAGGTAAAAGATTTTCCTTTTTGTAGCTACATAGTACAAATGGAAATTTAGTTTTAAATAACAAACATAATGTGAGTTTGTATATTATGGTTCAGACTTGTTTTTGTGAATGAATAGTTCAGTACTTTGGTTCCGTTTGACCAAAATGACTTTTGTCTCTTTTTTTTGTTAGGCAATCACTCCCAAAAGATTTCTTGGTTTAACTGTAAGTAAACTTTTGCAGTTTCTTAATAGCTTATATTGTACAAAGTTCTATAGTAAACTCTTTATCATACCTGATGCACAATACTGTCATTTGCACTACCATGCACTCACACTTTATGTACATTACTGATCTGTCATATAACCTGTATCCCTATTTAATACTCATAATGTCTATACTGTCTCACATTGTCTGTATTGTCTTGTATAGTCCAAGCTAAAGGTATAGTTTTTATTTATGTCTGTACTTTGAGAGTCACTAACAGCTGGAACCAAATTCCTTGTGTGTGTCAACACACTTGGCCAATAAACCTGATTCTGATTTTGATTCTGCTGTGCCATGAAATGCACAATGTCCTGGGGTCATGCTCACACTGAATCTGATTTCCCTAAGAGGCACAAAGAAACAAAAGGTTCTGAAAGTTCCTGACTAAGATTTTTCATTATTATTAGAAATTTGCTAAGAAGACTTTATAGAAAGGCAGAGAGTTTGGGCTTTGGGCATCTGTTGTGTTGTGTTTTGTGATATTAGTGACAAACTTTCTTCTTTTTTTTTCTTGTCTGTTTAAATAACAGAAAAGCAATCTCCAAACACCTGGTGAGTCTTAAGTAAAAAGCAAAGGTTACTTTTTTTTATCGACCACTTCCTCTGTGTGCAGCTTGGATAACCCTGTGTTTGTGTTTGTAGTAGTGGCAAGCCCCGGGGGTCCGAATGCTGTACGCACAAGCAGCTTTGCTCTTGTCGGCTCACACAAGTTGACCTTGTGCACCGTTGGAAAAAACAAATTTCCCCTGGAAAAGGTAAACTTCAGAATCTGCTTTTGTATAACTTGTGCAGATGAAATAGTTTTTGCATTCGGAACTGGGTTTTTTTTTTCTTTCTTTTGTTTGTTTGGTTTTTGTTTGTTTTTTCATGGGTTATTTAGGACACAAAATTCTTGTGTGTACTCAATTTGCATGTTCCCCAAGCATTAAGGTCTTCCTAATACTAACGTAATGCAGTTCTACCTGTAGAGAGCAGCTCGGTAATGCATGATCGTTTCTCTTTTTATAGATCAAATATGAAGGGTGTGAGAGCAGGCTTCTCAGTGACATGTTTCAAAATAAGGTTTTTATATTCGCTCCATGGGTCGGCGGCTTCTTTGCTATTTTGTTAAAAAAAATCTTTAACTTGGCTATTGTGCTTTGCAACGTTCTACTAACTCAAATCACTTGCATGTGTCCTCACTTCTTTATCTTCTTGGTTGGTGGTTAGAGCAGTCTCTTCTCTCTTTTTCACAAATACTGTATATCCTTTTTTTTTTTTTTTGCATATATATATATATATATATAAAATATCACCTCCAAACTTCTAGGTTCCCTTTCTCTGTCCTTTGGAAGGCCATATTTACCTCAGGATGCACTGCGAGGTTGATTCGCATGTGCAGGAAAGGGGCTTTTTGGTGAGTGTCCTTGCATACAGATCAAAAATCGCAATTTTTTATAATGCATATTATTGCTTTGACGTGATTATCACATTTGCACTGACACATCTGTTACAATTTCCAGACCATGTTTGAGGATGTCAGTGGATTTGGAGCCTGGCATAGGAGATGGTGTGTCCTCTCAGGATACTGCATCTCTTATTGGACCTACCCTGATGATGAAAAACGCAAGGTAGATTCAAAGAGTGTGGGATGGATATATATAAATATATAAATAAATATAATTTACAGTATATAAATATATATATACAGTGGGTACGGAAAGTATTCAGACCCCCTTAAATTTTTCACTCTTTGTTATATTGCAGCCATTTGCTAAAATCATTTAGGTTCATTCTTCTTCCTCATGAATGTACACACGGCTCCCCATACTGACAGAAAAACACAGAATTGTTGACATTGTTGCAGATTTATTAGAAAAGAAAAACTGAAATATCACATGGTCCTAAGTATTCAGACCCTTTGCTCAGTATTTAGTAGAAGCACCCTTTTGATCTAATACAGCCAGGAGACTTTTTGGGAAAGATGCAACAAGTCTTTCACAACTGGATTTGGGGATCCTTCGCCATTCCTCCTTGTAGATCCTCTCCAGTTCTGTCAGGTTGGATAGTAAACGTTGGTGGACAGCCATTTTTAGGTCTCTCCAGAGATGCTCAATTAGGTTTAAGTCAGGGCTCTGGCTGTGCCATTCAAGAACAGTCACGGAGATGTTGTGAAGCCACTCCTTCATTATTTTAGCTCTGTGCTTAGGGTCATTGTCTTGTTGGAAGGTGAACCTTCGGCCCAGTCTGAGGTCCAGAGCACTCTGGAGAAGGTTTTCGTCCAGGATATCCCTGTACTTGGCTGCATTCATCTTTCCCTCGATTGCAACCAGTCATCATGTGCCTGCAGCTGAAATACACCCCCACAGCATGATGCTGCCACCACCATGCTTCACTGTTGGGACTGTATTGGACAGGTGATGAGCTGTGCCTGGTTTTCTCCACACATACCGCTTAGAATTAAGGCCAAAAAGTTCTATTTTGGTCTCATCAGACCAGAAAATCTTATTTCTCTGTTTTTTAGCAAACTCCATGCGGGCTTTCATGTGTCTTGCACTGAGGAGAGGCTTCCGTCAGGCCACTCTGCCATAAAGCCCCGACTGGTGGAGGGCTGCAGTGATGGTTGACTTTCTACAACTTTCTCCCATCTCCCGACTGCATCTCTGGAGCTCAGCCACAGTGATCTTTGGGTTCTTCTTTACCTCTCTCACCAAGGCTCTTCTCCCCCGATAGCTCAGTTTGGCTGGACGGCCAGCTCTAGGAAGGGTTCTGGTCATCCCAAACGTCTTCCATTTAAGGATTATGGAGGCCACTGTGCTCTTAGGAACCTTAGGTGCAGCAGAAATTTTTTTGTAACCTTGGCCAGATCTGTGCCTTGCCACAATTCTGTCTCTGAGCTCTTCAGGCAGTTCCTTTGTCCTCATGATTCTCATTTGCTCTGACATGCATTGTGATCTGGAAGGTCTTATATAGACCGGTGTGTGGCTTTCCTAATCAAGTCCAATCAATTTAATCAAACACAACTGGACTCAAATGAAGGTGTAGAACCATCTCAAGGATGATAAGAAGAAATGTATAGCAGCTGAGTTAAATATACGAGTGTCACAGTAAAGGGTCTGAATACTTAGGACCATGTGATATTTTAGTTTTTCTTTTTTAATAAATCTGCAACAATGTCAACAATTCTGTGTTTTTCTGTCAATATGGGGTGCTATGTGTGCATTAATGAGGAAAAGAAATAAACTTAAATTATTTTAGCAAATGGCTGCAATATAACAGAGTGAAAAATTTAAGGGGGTCTGAATACTTTCCGTACCCACTGTATATATATATATATATATATATATATAATTATTTTTTTTATATAAATGTATACATTATTAAACACGTGGGATGTTTTTGTGTAGAATCCTATTGGTCGTATCAACTTGGCAAGTTGTACAAGTCGTAAAGTGGAGCCTGCTAATCGCGAGTTCTGTGCCCGGCCCAACACCTTCGAGCTGATTACAGTGAGACCGCAAAGAGACAATGACCGAGAAACTCTGGTCAGCCAGTGCAAAAACACCATGTGTGTTACAAAGTAAGACCCTGTTCAGTACAAACCTGTAAACTTTAAAACTGAATTGATAGTAACATTATTACTATTATCACTAATAATATGCACAAAGATAAGTGAGAATGATTTCTGCCATTCATATATGCGTTCATCTTTTACCATACAGGAACTGGCTTAGTGCTGACACTAAAGACGAGAGAAACCTGTGGATGCGGAAGCTCAATCAAATCCTAGTAGACCTGCGCATGTGGCAGCCAGACTCATGTTACAGGCCGGTGTGACCCAAATAGAGACAACGATCATAGGTCCTAATTCTACACGAATTATCACTGTTTGCTTAGAAGTGCAATATGATATCAAAGTTTTAATGCGTTTACAGCCGAATACAAAGTTAAGGAATTGTATATTTTACCGTGGACATGGGAGATTAAATTTCAATAAAGCATTGCTTAACATTTCAGTATTTCATAGAAGAGAATAATCCACCTATTATTGTTTGTACAGCTTAACCTAATAAAAATCAACAGCGTATTCAATTATAAATCACAAATGACTGTTTCCAATATCGAAAAGAAAGACATATGTTGGTTCCTGGATTCATTCATGTCGTTTAGTGTTGTGTCGGTTTTCACGTCAGTACAGGAAGCAAGATTTAGTTTGATTATATACTTAGTGCAGTTTAAAGCTCTAGGCTATATATTTAACCATATTAAACCGCAGTTGGTTTGCATTCATATATGTAAATGTTCTGCTTCAGTCTTTATATTTATATCGGATTTTGCTTAACTGCTGATATACATGATGTAATATGGAATTGGTAACCGCTTCTAGTGGAATAAGGTGTATACATTAGCTTGAACTACACTAACGTGTTTTCAATGTATTATTTTCTGTGGTCCTCCATATAACCACACACAGTACTGTGTTTAATATTAATGCTCAAGTGTTTGCTGCAGATAGTATGTTGGGAACTACAGATTTTGGATTTTAATATAATTTCAGGCTTCTTGCTTACGTTAAATATATTTTAGTCTTTTTTTTTGTGTGAAACTATACTTTTACTAAATATTAAGAGCACATCATTTTTAAATAATCAGGAGGGTTTGCTTTTATTCAGGGATATTTTATTATTTTTTTTACATGTACTCTGTGTGGGTTGAACAATGTTTAAGTACTTTATAAACATTTCATGCATGAACAGTTTAATTAAACTGGTCATTAGGACTAATGGACAGCAAAACTGTTTTTTTTTTTTTTTTTTTTTTTTTTACAGAATTTTATTTGCATACAGTTACATTTTGGATGCTTTATAATGCAGAGTGGCAAAACTATTCTATGCTGTTAAAAAATACTACTACTAAAGTGCACAATTAATATCAATAACTGCTTTACATGTTTTATCTTGCAGTAGATCTTTTAAGATGAAAGATCTCTATTACACCAGCTTCACTTTGAGTGTATGTTAACTGTTTTCTTGTTTTTGTTATTGACACATGGCACTGTTGGGTTGTTTTTTTTTTTCTTCACTTTATGCTAGCATTTTTTTCTATTTGCCTTTAATGCACATAGTTAGATGCCCACTTAAAAGACAATGTTGAGATTCACTTTGACTATTAGAAAAGTTCACTAAGGCTTCTGTTTTTTGGTTTCCACCTGGTTTTAAACACTCCAAATGTAGTGCCAAGAATAACAGTGCTGACCGTCTAATAAAAGCCAATGCTTCAACCAATCCTTGTATGAAGATCACTCTGATTTTACATTCATTGTTTTATGTTACTGAGAATGTAACTCAGTACTTTGCTGAAGATGTAGCGCCTTGTTCTTACTAGTAAGTGACAAGCACTCATCCATCTCTATACAAGAGCCACAATTCTGGCAGCAGTAATGATAGGATAGTAATGAGAGAGTCTTCTTCTTCTTTCAGCTTCTCCCATTAGTGGTTGCCACAGAGGATCACCCGTCTCCATACCCCCCTGTCCTCTACATCTGCCTCTTTCAACCCAACTATCTGCATGACTTCCCTCACCACATCCATAAATCTCCTCCTTGGTCTTCCTCTTTTCCTCCATCCTGGTGGCTCCATCCTCAGCATTCTCCTACTGATATACCCAATGTCTCTCCTCTGCACATGTCCGAACCATCTCAATCTCGCCTCCCTCACCTTGTTTTCAAAACGTCCTACATGCGCTGTCCCTCTAATAAACTCATTTCTAACCCTGTCCATCGTCATCACTCCCAATGAAAATTTCAACATCTTCAGCTCTGCTACCTCCAGCTCCACCTCCTGTCTTTTACTCAATACCACTGTCTCAAAACCATACAACATCGCAGGTCTCACCACAGTCCAATAATCTTTCACTTTTGCAGATACTCTTCTATCACACATCACTACTGCTATCACTCTTCTCCACCCTGCCTGCACTCTTTTCTTTACTTCTCTAACACACTCTCCATTACTTTGCACTGTTGACCCCAGGTACCTGAACTCCTCCACCTTCTCCACCTCTTCTCCCTGCAACCGCATCACTCCACTGCCCTCCCTCTCATTCACACACATGTACTCTGTCTTACTCCTACTGACTTTCATTCCCCTTCTCTCCAGCCCATATCTCCACCTCTCCAGGCTCTTCTCAACCTGCTCTCTACTCTCACCACAAATTACAATATCATCTGCAAACATCATAGTCCATGGAGACTATGATGTTTGACCTCGTCCGTCAACCTGTCCATCACCACTGCAACCAGGAAAGGGGTTTAGGGCTGATCCTTGATGCAGTCCAACCTTCACCCTGAACCAGTCTGTCGTTCCTACTGCACACTTCACTGCTGTCACACTGTCCTCATACATGTCCTGCACCACCCTCACATACTTCTCTGACACACCAGACTTCCTCATACAATACCACAACTCCTCTCTTGGCACTCTGTCGTACGCTTTCTTTAAATCCACAAACACAATGCAATTCCTTCTGTCCTTCTCTATACTTCTCCATCAACTTTCTCAAAGCAAATAATGCATCTGTGGTGCTCTTCCTCGGCATGAAACCATACTGCTGCTTACAGATGGTCACCTCTTCTCTCAGCCTGGCTTCCACTACTCTTTCCCATAACTCCATGGTGTGACTGATCAACTTAATTCCCCTGTAGTTACTGCAGGTCTGCACATCACCCTTGTTCTTAAAGATCGGTACCAGCACACTCCTCCATTCCTCAGGCATCCTCTCACCTTCCAAAATCCTGTTAAACAATCTTGTTAAAAGCTCCACTGCCATCTCTCCTAAACATCTCCATGCTTCTGTACTAATGTCATCTGGTCCAACTGACTTTCCACTCTTCATCCTCTTAATCGCTGCTCTCACTTCCTCCTTACTAATCTTATCCACTTCCTGCTTCACCAACTCCACATCATCCAACCTTCCCTCTCTTCAATTTTCCTCATTCATCAGCTGCTCAAAATACTCCCTCCATCTTCTCAACACACTCTCCTCATTAGTCAACATATTTCCATCTCCATCCTTTATTGCTCTAACTTGCAGAACATCCTTCCCAGCTCGGTCCCTCTGCCTGGCCAATCTGTATAAATCATTTTCTCCTCCCTTAGTGTCCAACTTCCCATACAGCTCCTCATATACGTTTTCCTTGGCTTTCGCCACATCCCTCTTCACCTGCTGCTGCATCTCCTTGTACTCCTGTCTACTTTTCTCATAACTTTGTCGATCCCAATTCTGTTTTGCCAACCTCTTTCTCCCTATGCTCTCCTGCACTTCCTCATTCCACCACCACATCGCTTTGTCTTCCTTTCTCTTTCCATATGAATTCGGTATGAATTTCTCTTTCGTGATCCCCATATTTGATTTGGCACATGTTTTTCGCTGGATGCCCTTCCTAGGGTTTCCTGGGTTATAGTAATGAGAGAGTATATATATATATATATATATATATATATATATATATATATATATATATATATATATATATATATATATATATATATATATATAAAATTCTCAATAATTCTGTACATTAAAGTAATTATTCAAATATTTTACATGTGCATTACAAAATGACCCTGTGGTTCAAACAAACCAGACTGATATCTTCCATATTTATTTTACAAACTACTGAGCATCCACTGTATGTAACAAAGTTTCACCCTCCTAGAATCCTCCTGTGTGGAATTAAAGTGACCCGTTTTATGGAAGTCCCATGACTTTATTAGAATACAAAAATAAAATATCATGAAGACCACAGAATTACGTGGGACAACTTTTTTTTTTGTTCACTCAGTTTTTAATATTGCAATATTTATATATATTAAATGGCCCCTTAGGGCATCATTAAATTAATTATTACTATATATAAACAATGCAGAACAGATATACAGTATATCAGATCACAGATCATATCACTAAAAACCTTTATGATGTAAACGATAGACTTTTTGACTGATTTTGAAGTCTTACTAGCAGCAAAATTAAAGGATACATTTATTTTTATTTTTAAATGTATATTTGTTGCATACAAAATAACAAGTGCTGAGTTTAATTTGACAATGTCGACCTATTTTGAAAGACTACTCTAGAGCCAATCAGAGGGCGTGTTGTGTTGGGCGGGGGCGGGGCTTATCCATACAGACGGGAAGGCGGTGCTAGATCGCTTCCTTTCCCAGGCTGAGGAGCTGCAGTGGAGGGTCGGAGATTCCCACAGCGCGGTGTTAAAGTCTACCATGGCGCCCAGCTCACAGGCAGAAGATGTCGTCTCTGGTGTTCGTAATGGGATTCGGGCAATCCTGCTGGGGCCACCGGGCGCGGGGAAGGGAACTCAGGTCAGACTCCATATGCTAGATAGCTAGCTTAGCAAAGCTAACATCCGAGTGAATGGACTGCATGGTTCAGTAACGTGACACCGTGTCGGTTCCTGTGGCAGAGAGTCGGTTCAGTGTCGGTTCCTTTTTGCGTTTCTTCTGTATAGAAGTTGAAGTTAAATGGAGGTTCTGGGTTAGGATTCTTGTGTTTCCTTCCTGTTTTTTTTCCCCCCTTGTGTCTCGTTGTTGTCTCTTTCCGGAGTTTAATTTCCTGGGTTTACTTTCCTTGGTGTCTTTCCTGTGTCTCTTCTTTCCTAAGATTATTCTCTGTTTTTCTTCCCTGTTTTCCATCCCTGGGTTTATTTCATTGGGTTTCCATCCTTGGGATTCTTTCCCGAGTCTTTTTCCTGGACCTCTGGATTTCTTTCCTAAATAGATTGCTATTGAATAGATTGCTTCATTGCACTGTGTCTTTGTAACCTTTGACTCAATGCGTTATTAAAGTCCATGTGGAATATAGTGACTCAACTGTCTGGAGCATTTTATAGTGGATTATCAAAGCATCAAAGAGGGTTATTATATTTCAGAATTAAAAATCTACCATGAAACACATTCCTGTATAGTGAATTGTAAAAAGTCTGGTTTCACGGTTCACTGAAGGAAAAAAAAACAGTGCAAGATCTTCTGTTCTCCACTGTTTTCCAGTTATTATTCATCTTCACACAGTCATCTTCAGTAACGTACACCATAATGTTTATTTTTTTTTCCCATATATGAAAGATAAGTTACACATTTTTGGGTGATCACAAATGTTTTGCCTTTATTTGTGAGTGACTTTTAAAATGTAAATCTCTGAGCAGTCGAAATGAAAACCTATTTCCTGAATGTAAACTAAGCTATTTAATACCTGGAGAAGATATCTGGTGTAATACATTTGTCCCTTTACAGGCCCCCAGGTTAGCAGAGAAGTTCTGTGTGTGTCATCTGGCCACTGGAGACATGCTGAGAGCGATGGTGGCCTCCGGCACGGAATTGGGCAAAAGATTAAAAGAGACGATGGATTCCGGCAAACTGGTAATGTGAACAAATGTCCTCGTTTAGTCTGGTGATTTGACTTCTTATTATTCTGCCTAGGAATTTTGAAATGGTTCATTCTTTTTCTTTTCTTTTTTTAAGAAGATCTTTGTCCGTCTTGTGTTGTTAGGTGAGTGATGAAATGGTCGTCGAGCTCATTGAGAAGAACCTGGACACTCCCGCCTGTAAGCAAGGGTTTCTGTTGGATGGTTTTCCTCGTACAGTCAAACAAGCAGAAATGGTAACCGAGTTTAATGAGTGTTTATTAAGCAGTTTCTACTACTTCCAGAACACTCGTTGTTGAAATACCGAATGTTCCTGTTCTCCCGTGTAGTTGGACGATCTGCTCGAGAAACGCACAGAGAAGCTGGACTCTGTAATTGAGTTCTCTGTAGATGACTCTCTCCTTGTGCGCAGGATCTGTGGCAGGTAAGGTGTGTGTGTGTGTGTGTGCGCATTAAACCAGAGCTTTACAACGTACAGCTGCAGTTCTTTTCGAATGATTGTTGCCTGCACTAATTCATCAAGCAGTCCTAATTTTTAGGTGGGATTATCAGAATATCCAGGGCAAGGGGACTGGGTGTTAACATAGATAAACAAAGTACTTTCTTGTAAACAGAGCTAGTCTGACGTTTTAATTTAAATGTGTATGTTTATTTCGATTTCTTTTTGTATTTATAAAAGTATTCTAAGAAACATACAAGTTATTGCACCATTATAGGAACGTTAATGGCGTTAACTGTTCGTTTCTGCACCAGATGTGCATGTGAGCACAAGACTGCACATGAATTTGTATTTAAGTCTGATATTATTGCTTTGGCTTTAAATCATTCCACTTCCTCCTGAGTCGATTTAGACGTGTTCAGGCAGTTACCATACTGCACAGTTTTGTTTCCCTTCAGGACATGGCTTTTTGGCAGCATATTTTAAAATGTTTGATTTATTTATTTTTTCTGCTTTGTTGCATTTTCAGACTTATTCATCAGCCCAGTGGCCGCTCGTACCATGAGGAGTTTAATCCACCCAAAGAACCTATGAAGGATGATGTAAGTAATTGGGTTGGAATCGCAGGTTACAACCTACCTTGTATAACCTGTTAGATAATTGCCAAAACGGCTACAAGAAAGCGGAAGCTTGAGGTTTAATGAGCCAGGAATCTTTCAGAACATCAGCTGCATTACATTGCCAGCTTACCCTGCTTTAATAACCGTCTACACAGCAAATGTGATACACCGATCAGGCATAACATGGACATAACATTCAGTGATGTGAATAGCACTGATTTTCTCTTCATCATGGCACCTGTTAGTGTGTGGGATATTATTAGGCAGCAAGGGACCATTTTTTTGTCCTGAAAGTTGATGTGTTAGAAGCAGGAAAAATGGGCAAGCGTAAGGATTTGCACCAGTTTGACGAGGTTCAAATTGTGATGTCTAGACGTCTGGGTCAGAGCAGCTCCTGTGGTATGTTCCCAGTCTGTAGTGGTCAGTGTCTATCAAAAGTGGTCCAAGGAAGGAACAGTGGTGAACCGGCGACAGGGTCATGGGTGGTCGAGGCTCATTGATGAATGTGGGGCGTGAGGGCTGGTCCGTGTGTCTGATCCAACAGACGAGCTCCTGTAGCTCAAACTGCTGAAGAGGTTAATGATGTTAATGCAGTTAGGCAGGTGGTCATAATGTTATGCCTGATCGGTGTATCAGTGGAAGTTTATTGTTTTCGGTTACTGGTGAAAATGCAACCATGGCTGCTGTCATTTTCCGTTTGTCCAGATTTTGTTCGGTTTTGCTAAATTTGCCTGTAGTGTAAATAGTGTGACATTTAGTAATAAGTTTAGTACTTTTTTACCAGGACCATTCAAATCAATAGTAAAGATTGTTTTTTTTTTTTTTTTTTTTTTTTTTATTCTTCAGTCATAATCAGCCTCAGATCCAGAATGTTGTCAGTGTTTGGTATTGTGTAATAGCTGTTCTAGAATCTTATGCATGCTCATAACACTGTTTCCCTGCATGCCATTTTCTTTTTTATATCCTAGATATGTCGATTTCCTAATGTATGTTAAATGTGCGCTTGTTTCTTTGAACACTTCGAATTGTGGTGTTGCACTGGGCTTGTTGGGGAAATTATCAAATGACTGGCTACAGATCAGTTCACACTTGAAGCTCTTTCCATCCGCTGTGAGTGTTTTGCCTCGTGTTGCTTAGTGGAGCTGAAATTCCACAGAGATGCATTTAAATCAAACGCTTCAGCTTTCAATGTGGTCTGAACCTATATAGTGGTTGTCACTATATTATTATTTAATAACTTCGACAAAGAAGGTGGACTTGTGCAACTTGTATTTGCACAGCAACGCGTTTGTAGATTCAAGATAACCAGAATAAAGAGCGTACGCTGTGTTTGTACATGTCGCTTTTTATTGAGCCGTGTTGTAATTACAGCTGGTCCAAATTCGGCTGCCCTCGACCCCCGTCCTCGGTCAGTGACACCATTGTATGTGGTGTTTTTTTTTTCTTTTCTTTTTTTGTACTACCAGTATAGAATCCGGAATGCAGCAGGTGCACTTCTGTTCCTGGCTCTACATACTGTGTCCTGTGTATTCGAGGTGACCTGCTTTGGTGCTGGAAAGGTTACGAAACCTGGAATTACACTTAATTACAGAGATATTACTGTGAGAAAATGTTTCTCTACCACTCGTGTAAGGAGATTTGGATCGCCGGTGCTTTGTAATGATTAATTAACTTAAGAGGTTCGTGAGGGAACTGATTATAGCTGCTATCCCATGAGTGTTAAAGGAATAATTAGAACCCAATTCAAATGTACAGTATTGTTCTTGTTATAAATCAAAATCGCTGACAAATTGTCAATGGAGATGTGTTCTGATGACCCCGTCGTGATTCGAAAATATCGTAAGAGACATGGATTAGTTTACAAAAGGGTCTTAAAGAATGCTGATCAATACAGGATTGTATACTGCCATTTGTATAAACTTTACAATATACACACCGATCAGGCGTAACATTATTAACCTGCCTGATATTGTGTTGGTCCCCCTTTTGCTGCCAAATCAGTTCTGACCCATTGAGCATCAACATCATTATCTTCCTCGGCAATTTGAGCTACAGGGGCGCCTCTGTTGGAATCGGACCACACGGACCAGCCTTCACCGGCTCACCACTGTTCCTTCCTTGGAGCACTTTTGATAGAGACTGACCACAAGAGCTGCAGTTTTGCACGTCATAATTTGGCCCTCGTCAAACTCGCTCACATCCTTGCGCTCGCCCATTTTTCCTGCTTCTAACACATCAATGCTCACTTGCTGCCTAATAATATCCCACCCACTAACAGGTGCCATGATGAAGAGATAATCAGTGTGATTCACTTCACTGCTCATAATGTCATAATGTACTAATGTGATTTGGGACTACCTGTAAATGATTAGAACATCGAAACTCCTTTAAACCACAAATGTCCAGTATGTTTCTATAACCTCATGACATGGGCGGGGTCCAGAATCTAGTTCTTCATTAAGGCACATTATGTCCTCGACAAAATAAGTTCATTAACGGGCCTCTGTTCTGTTCCTCATATACTGGTTTGAATATTTTCTTCTCTGTTTGTGCCTTTAGGTGACTGGAGAGCCTCTGATTCGTCGTAGTGATGATAATGAGTTGACCCTGCACTCGAGGCTGGAGGCTTATCACAGACAGACAGTCCCCCTGGTGCAGTACTATAGCGCACGCGGTATACACCGCGCCATCAACGCTGCTCAGTCGCCCGACGTCGTATTTGCGTCCATCCTTGCTGCCTTCTCAGCTGCCACCTGTAAAGACCTTGTGTTATTCATCTAAACATTCTCTCCATCTCGTGATTTTCCCCTTAGTGTTCTTAGTTTCTGTCTCGATCACGGAAAGGTTTGGGCTTTAAGAAAAATGCTGCACTTGAGTGTGTGTGTTCACCAACTTAAGATTGTCTGGGTGCATGTTGTTGCCTCCACTAAGCTATAAATACTTATTTTTATTAAATAAATGACACATCATGGCACATATAGAATTTCTCTCTGTGTAATAGCAATAGTGATTGTGGTGTGTTCACTCATGCTGTATATCTTGAATTGGAAACAAAGTGAGCGTCAGTTTCTGAAGATCTCTACATTTGTGTCCTAAGCAACCAGCAATGGATCTAGACAAATATAATCTTTTTATTTAGAAATCTCACTCAGTAAGTCAGCATGACTAATCTGTCTACAGCTTTTCCTTTCTAACTTCTAACAAATCAGTCTGATTGTCAGAGCTGCTTGACAGTTACTCACTCAAGTGGAGCTTTTGTCCCTCTTCATAATTGTACAATTATTTTAATCGTTTGTAAGCGAATCATTTTTTAAAATTTAATTGCACTTTATATAAAAAAAACAATATATTTTTGTCGTTGTCGTGTTCTTGTAGTTCTGCTCATGTCCGCCAGGTGGCACGCTTATACACTTTTTTGTTTGTTTGTTTGCTGCATCCTGCGGTGGAAAAAATGATTTGATTTACTTGCTTTCCCTTTTTTTTACGCCCATGTGCTGTACAGACTATTTAATTTACTTGAGTCGTTTTTTTTTCCCTCTACAGCTGTCTGAAACCTGCTTCCTCCATCCAGTCTGAGCCAGATGAGACAAAGGGGGTGTCTATAACATAAGTTTATTTTTGGTTATGACAGTACACTGTATTTTGTATTGCTTACCAACGTTGAAACAGACCGGTGTGTTACTTGAAGATGGCACTAGATGTTTCAATTGAAATAAAAGAATACAAATTTCTACAGTCTTCAAGTATGATGTAGTTTTTCTTTTCAGCTGGAAAAAAAAGTTTATTTTAAATGACTAAAGCAGTATGTGACCAGAGTTCCAAATGTTTAATTAAACAGATATTTTAAAAGTGTGAGATTTATGAAGTAGTCAACTGGAATGGTTTTCAATTTACTTGTGTGCCTCGTCAAGTGTGAACTTGACATTTCTTGCCTTCTTAATTTGCTTTAGAGCAGCTGTCTTCTAGAAAGGGAAAGGTGAGTACAGAATCAATAGCCCTATTAGTGCTTCTACATCGACTGTACAAATCCATGTTATAGCAGGAAATACTTCGGTAAGTAACAGGAAAAGACACTTAATCGTTACTTTAAGAAATGAAGATCGGTCAATCTAAACAATTTTAGGATCTTTTAAATGTATCCCCAAGTGCAGTCACCAAAACCATCAAACTCTATAATTAAACAGATTCTAATGAGGACTGTCTCAGGAAAAAGACCAAGAGCTACTTCTGCTGTAGAGGAAAGTTTTATTAGAATTAGCAGCTTTGGAAACCACCGATTTACATAATTGCTTGAGTCAAGTGTCAGACATATTTCAACATCCACTGTTCAGAGAAGACTGTATGAGTCACTCTTATGGTTAAATTGTGGCAAAGAAACTATTACTTCCTAAAAAAAAAAAAACAAGCAGAAGAGAATTTCTTGGGCCAAGAAACACAATAAATTCAATTCATTTTGATTTGTATAGCGCTTTTAACAATGAACATTGTCTCAAAGCAGCTTTACACAGATAATGTGGGGATAAAGAATGAATAAGATGGTTCTTTATGTGCAAGGTCCCGGTGGCGACTGTGGCAAGGAAAAACTATCCGAGATGGCATAAGGCAGAAACCTTCAGGGAACCAGACTCAAGAGGGAACCCATCCTCATCTGGGTGGCACTGAATGTCCATTAATTACAGATAAGCAACGTTTGGGTGTGCAGTAATGGTGATCAGATGCAAACTGTAGTCCTGTGTCAGTGTAGCAGACTGCTGATATTAACTACAATCCAAAGCCTCAAAGCTCCTGTTCTTATCTCCGTATTACTCCCATAACTTCATAGATCCCCAGGCAGTAGATGAGAAACCATCCCCAGCTGCACAGTGTGGCCTCTAAGAGGCAGGTGGGGACGAAGCAGGCAGGAACAGTGGTCACTGAAACCTCAGGAGCATGTTTAACTCAACTGAGAGAGAGAGAGAATGATATGGATTACTATTAAGGACACTGTGCATTTGGGGACTCCGGCAAGACTCGCTACAGCAGCATAACTAAAATGTAGAGCCAGAAGGTAACACAGACATGACGGATCTCTGGGATAAGAGACGACCCACCACACCACTGTCAACAAACTTAAGTGGACATGAGAGTAAGGGGACGACAACATACAAATATCACAGTTCACCAAACAACCTATATCCATGATCCCTCCAGATCTGCTCCTTTACCTAAGAAAAACCTACCGATAAAAGGCTGGATTAAATATGTTTTTAGTCTCGATTTAAACACTGAGACTGTGTCTGAGTCCCGAACACTGATTGGAAGGCTGTTCTATAACTGTGGTGTTTTCTAAGAGAAAGATCTGCCCCCTGCTGTAGTCTTCATTATTTGAGGTACCAACAAATAGCCTGCACCTTTTGATCTACGTAGGCGTGGGGTACAGAATGGTACAGAAGTTTACTCAGATACTGCGGCATGAGACCGTTAAATGCTTTATACATCAGTAGAAGTATTTTATAATCAATGTGAGATTTAATTGAAGGCCAATGTAGACTAATTAAAACAGGGGTGATGTGGTCATATTTTCTAAATTTAGTAAGGACTCTTATTAATATCATGAACAGCAGCTAACGCTAATTCCTCTCCACTGCTTCTTTTTCTCTCCCCATCCCGAGGCATCCTGAGGTTGCGCCAGCCCCAGTCACGTCCCACCTTGTGAAAATTGTGGACCTTTGAAGAAGTAGACCCTGCAAACATCTCAAACCATCTAGAGACGTACCAGCGCCAGCTGGATTCCACTTCATGTAGAGTTTGAACATTGGACCTCTTTTAGTGTTTAAAGGCTCTGGCATGGAGAAGCTGGTGTTGGATCTATAATGATATTAAATTACTGTATAAGACTGTAGAAAGGACATTACTTGTAATTTTACATTCCTGTGCTCATGTTAGTTTTCACTCTCTGGTGTTTTGTATTGTTTAAAGACTGTAATCACACTTTTGATATCACCCAAATGAGGATGGTTCCCCTTTTGAGTCTGATTCCTCTCACGGTTTCTTTCTCATAAAATCTAAGGGAGTTTTTCCTTGCCACAGTTGCTCCAGGCTGCTCATCAGGGATAGCTTAGTGAAAAACTGTTTTTCAGTCTAATAAGTTCAAATGTAAGATTTTTGGTTCTAAGTGTTGTGTCTTTGTTAGATGTAAAGAATGTGAACGGGAGGTTCCTGAATGTGTGGTTTCCACTGTAAAGCATAGAATAGGAGGGGGTGTAATGGTGTGGGGATGTTTTGCTGTTGACACTGTTGTTGATTGTCAAATTCTAAATCCAGTTGAGATAGTTTGGGATGAGTTGTACCGGAGAGTGCAGGAAATGCAGTCAACAAGGACATAACACCTGAGGGAACGCCTCAAGATGACTACCAGGTGATTTTCTCATGATACTGAATGAGAGAATGCCAAGAATGTTTTGTTCACTGCATCATTCCATACACGGTCTTTCATAGTGTGGCTGTCCATTATTAATGTACAATGTAAAAAACAAAACAATAATAATAATAAAACACTGAAGAAGAATGTGTGTCGAAACTTTCGACTGTGTACTGTGTGTGTGTGTGTATATATATATATATATATATATATATATATATATATATATATATATATATATATATATATATATATATATATATATATATACCCACTATATACCGTACAGGCATAAGATTCTGACATTATACTACTATGAGAAATTAAGTCTCTTCAAAGTTGATGTGTTAGAAGCAGGAAGAATGGGCAAGCATGAAGATGTGAGCGAGTTCGACAAGGGCCAATTGTGACGTTTAGACGACTGGGTCAGAGCATCTCCAAAACTGGAGCTCTTGTGGGATGTCTTCAGTTTTCAGTATCTATCAAAAGGAGCGGAGCAAAGGCAGGTCCGATCCAACACATGAGGTTCTCTAGCTCAGATTACTAAAGAAGTTAATGATGTTGATGCTCGACGGTCAAAACTGTCCACTGGTCACAAGACCATGTGTGGTTTACTGGTTTCCTCCAACAGCAGGCTGCCCAGTGTGTTATTCCTTACATACACTATTAATAGAATAAAAATAGAGTCCTGATCCAGTGTGTGTACTTTTTTTCTTTCTAAGGGGAAACTTTTGTGCTGAAATGAGTAAATCCGTCGGTTCTTTCATTATCACGCGTCTTGGATTTTTACATGGAAATGGTGGCGATGTCGTAAACGCAGAACTGCCCGTTAGATTTCTGTTTCGGCCTGAGTGTTCAAAGCGTTTCCGGTATCTTTGAATCTGACCAATCGCGTGTTAGGCTGGGAGGGGTGATGTCACTGGGCGGGGTTTCCAGCAGCAGGGGCTTTCCTCGATGACGTCAGTGGAAAAGAGAAACGGGTTGCGGGTTTCGTCTGCGTCGCTGAGTGTATGGTGTAGATACAAGAGCGTCAGGGGCCAGATCACGGAACCATACTGCTCCTCCTTTCCGTGTGGTAACGTCTGGGCTGAAGACAAGGCTTTCTACAGGAAAGAGTTAGTAGAATAAGCAGCGTACACGGCAGCTGTCGGTGTAACGCCCTGTTCCCATCAGCACTGATCCGGTTTAAGGTACGTGCCTTTGTGATCGCTGTGTACCACATATGGTTTAGGGCTTCATAATATCATCACCATAGACATTTTTACATTTACATACTGTCTCTACAAGCACAACTGAACCGGTGTATTCTCTTAATTAGGGTAAATCACCCCAGACAGGTAGGATTATTATGTATTTATGTTATTATACCCCCTAACTACTTCATCCTAACCTAATTTTTTACATCCATTCCAACAACAGGTTGATCATCATCATCTGATAATTATAAAAAAAATAAAAAAAAAAGGGCTTGGTATTAAAATGAAGATATATTATTGAGGTCTCATGTGTAGATCTGCTTAGGGTCCTACACACTTCACATATAAGCAAGCGGATTCTTTAAACCCCTTCCTTCATGTTCACACTCCCTTTACAATCCGGTTTTATTTCGAATGTAATTCTAGGCCTGTAGCTGTTTTTCCTGCTTGTGGAGTTGTTACTGCACCTTCCTACCACTGAGAATGAAACACAGCTTGGCTTGGGTCCCAAGTCGGTTGTTCTACTAGATTATGACATACTGACATATCCAGCTGCTGAGCATGCAGTGGCAGATCACCAAAATCCACTTTCTGTTTCCTTGAAATCCGTTGTGTTCTTGTTTTCACGTACTGAAAATGGAGTTTGTTTGATCACATTTATTCCATACAGACACGGAGTAGATCTGAGTAGATACCAGCTTCACAATCACATCCTAAACTTGGCAAACATGGCAGAGAGTCCCTAGCTGAAGATGATTTAATGTCTAAATTAAGCTGTAGATGTTTGAGATCTTCCTTATCGTCCTGACTGTTTGGTTTATTCGTTAAGTCATCGTCACTACTCGTTATGTCTTGGTGAGTATTAGAGTGGATCCAGATCCTATCCCAGGATCCCTCGGTGCAGGGCATGAATACACCCGGAATGGGGTGCGAGACTATTGCACATACACACAAACAAATATTCACACCTTAGTTCACACTTATTGGCAAATTAGAATGTTTTATAAGGCAGGAAGAAGCGGGTAGGTGGGAAGAATACAAAAACAAAATGGCAAAATACTTTATTGGTTCTAACAATTAATCATCAGTAAGAAAATGAGCAAGAATTGAACAAATGCACTACTGGGACTGTCCTGTGAACTGATTTTTTGGGGAAAATCTTATAGTTATATAGCCTTCTTGTACACAAAGATAAAATCATGATAGTGATTATAATGTTTCGTGTAAAGTTTAACACGTCTGGGTTCATAAGTATTGAAACGACTCATCAGTGTTGAACAGAATAGCATTGACTCTTCTTTTAGCAAAAAGCTGCCGAGAATTTTTACCACAAGGCATTTAAAAAGTAATCGAAAAGGACTGCTATATCATATTCAATTACATTTTTAATTTGTTTAATTCTTGGCTAATTGCCAACAAATAGTTTGTGGTAAGATAATATTTTGCCATTTTTTCATCTATTTATAATATGATTATATTTGTTTATTAGGAGTTTTTTGTGGTGTCCTTAAATGTAATTGCATCACACCCAGAGTGTATCCCTGGTGTTCCCATCATCCACTACCATGTTTTTTCCCCCTTTAGTTTAGAGTTTCATTAACATTCAGGTACGGATTAAAAGAGTGTGAATAAGTGACACTTTAGACTGGACAGAAGTCAGTCCTAATATAGGCAATTGTTTATGTCATGAAAGTAAACAGTATATCACGTCGTGGCCTGATGATAAAGAACAGGACACTTGCGAATCATATCTGGGATTATTTTGCTTCTTGCTGCACAGTTGAATGTTGGGATTAGTGATCTGTGTCTGCAGGTCTTCACTTTCGCTTACAGATGAACATGGGAAGTCTAGCAGAGAAGTCAGAACAATAAAACACAATGCTTTGTGTTCACCAAATGTTAGGAAGTTTTTCCTATCCGGCTCAAAGGACTAAATGTTAGGAAGTTCCTCTCCTTTCCACTTTATCTTCAGGGGTTTTAAGGGATTGCAGGATTTGCCACTCTGATTCTGCTTGAAGTAAATATGGTGGGCCTTGACTCCACACCTGTTAGGAGTACAATGAGGGAAGTGTTTTTCCCACTTGACTCCAAACACTTTTCCAGTGACAATATTGCTACAGGGGCTTTTTATTGGTTATATATTTTTTCCCCAGTTGTACTTTATGTAAATGTAAAATGTAAAATAACCCTGGTGTCAGTGTGCTGAGTCTGGCATATCATGGCCACAGAAGTCCTCGTGATCAGTATAACACAAGGACACAGAGCTGTATTAAGTCTGTTTGTTCAGAAAGCTGTAGATTGAGGTTATAGACATGAGATGTTGCTTGACCTTTTACCCATTTTTTTTTTTCATTTCCTCTCAGGTGACTCCAACACGAGAGCACTAACTTTTATATCATATCTCGAGAACTCCGAGTTTATATACAGTTTTATATATAGTTTATATCCTCTTAAATAGTAAAGTAAAGCAGCTTACAGTAGGTTGTGGCTGAAATGCAGTTTTTTTGTCATGACTACATACTATTGTAAATTCCCTGATTCTAAAATACCGTCTGACGCATTTAGTCATTGCAGAACTCAATGATATGTACACTATTGATGTATTTCTGTATCTCAGCACGTAGCCGACTCCTCTAAGGTTATTTAAACTGCTATTTAAAACGAAACCGCTCATTTATTTGTTATGTGATGTATAACTCAATATATCTTGCAGATCACATGGTTCAGACGTTGTCAAACTACTTTTGCTGAGGGGTGGATGTTGAGTGGGCAAATGATCTGAATACCGACCGATTTCTTTACACTTCTTTACACAAAATGTTGATGTAAGGGGAAAAAGATTCTAGCGAAAAGTTTTACTCATCAACAAAAAGGGAACATTGAATAGAGAAATAGGAGTTTTAGTTTTGTTTTCGTATTAAACTTAACTCTTTATATTATTATTGCCTATTTTACCAATCTTGGTATTTATTATAAGTGGTAGAGTCGCATTATTATTACATTTACCTCATTTGGCAGAAGCCCTTTGTCAAATCGACTTGCAATTATTTCATAACATACTGATTATGGCACTAAACTTGGACTCATAACCTTTCGATCCCGAAGCCCAACACTTTAACCACTGAGCTCCTACTTCCTCCTATTAATATTATCCTTATTATTTTTATACTTTGTGTTCTGCATGACGGTCATATCATTTTATTTAATAAATAAAATACCCTGCTGTGTATTTAAAAAATGCTTCGTTCGTTTAACTTCTATTATGTATTTGGCTATTGTTTAACGAAGCAGGTTTATACAAATCCTGAGGTAGACTTAGTTCCTTGATGAGCAAGTTTGAGGTAACAATGGAAAGGAAAAACTCCCTGAGAAAACACGAGGAAGAACTTTACACAGGCAGCCGGCATGAATACGGCAACCCAGTGAATGGTGTGGTAATAAATCTTTATAAAAGTGGTTGATTGTTGCTCGGTGTGTATGATCATAGGACAGTGTTCTGGCATGATTACAGCAACAATACTTGGGAAGTAAGAAGGTGAAGTACAACAACACTGAATGAACACTTGAACAAATTAATCATTTAGCTCATGTACACAAAGCCAAGCCTCTAAAATCCACAGGAGTTCAGTCAAAGAGTTTGATTGTTGCATAACTTTTGGGTGACATGTTTGGCTGTTTATCATGGAAATAAAAGTACATTTTGCAGATTTCTACCAAAAACTCCATCTTGGAATATGACTAAAGATGTTTATTCTAGTTGTATTATGTTTCTTTCTGTTTTTTTTGTTGTTTGTCTTCCCATTAGAGTAAACGTATCTGGCTGTTTACTGGATTGTGTCATGTTTTCCTTTCTGGACAGATTAAGATGGGGGTGGGGTGAAGGACTGTTGGGGTGTTGTGTCTATAAAAAGACTGACAGCAGGGTCATGTAAAAACAGACAAAGCAGCCTGACCTGGCTTTGTCTCAGTTTATTATGGGCTCAGGTTCCAAAGTCCAAAATATACACGTGCTGCTTCCACTGTTTAAGCGAGTCTTCTTTAGAATCGTGTTCTGTGTGTTTTCCAGGTTATTATAGGACTAGGAGATAATAATAATAAAAAAAAAGGCTAATAAAGCTCGAGTGCTGGGTTGGACGCTTCTGCATTTGCGTGAAATTCAAGAGTACAGCTTGTACCCTGCTCTTTTTTTGATTCCTATTAATAAGTGGCTGGTTGGGATTTTTTTTGTAATGAAGGCCACGTTATCAGGCTCAGTGTGTAAGTGAGCAGTGGTCTCGTACTTCTCGAAGAAGTTCCGTTTCTCGAATTGTACTGCAGGTCGGTTTGGTGGTTTTGTTTAAACGAAATGTGAAAAAGATCGACTGTGCATGCACACTCATGCACACACACACATGCATGCACATTGACACAGTCACTTAGTCTCCCTTTAGCACACAGATCTGATCAAATTATTTCATCAGGCCGTCTGTTGCTGATGCTTCCAGTTTCATTTAGGCTTCAGAGATAAACCTGATTTTGTCCAGCTAATCTGAAGTGTAATACACCATCATCCCCTGGACTTTATGCCACACAGCACACAGCGTGTGTGTGTGTGTGTGTGTGTGTGTGCAATACTTAGCTCAAGTTTTCCATGGGCATACTTATAATTGTTTAAACAAACGCTCTCAGTGGAATGCATTTATATATTGGAGGGAGTGAGACACTAATCCAGTCCTAACAAGTATTTTCTTGTATTTGTAATCATGAAGGAGGTTCTGAGAGCAGGTCCAAACGTGTGTGTGCGCGTGTGTGCGCGTGCGTGCGTGCGTGTGCGTGCGTGTGCGTGTGTGTGCGCGTGTGTGTGCGCGCGTGTGTGTGTGTGTATGTAAAAGGTACTAAGCACACGTACCTACTTAGCTGCAAATGTGACTCGAGGTATTATGCAACAGAGCTGATTCAAAGGCTCACCTCACACAAAGCTGATCATGTAACCTGTGTGTGCCTGGGTGTGCGTGCGTGTGGCTGCGTGTGTGGGGCTGAAAGAGACGGAAAGGTCCTGAGACAGAGCCCTGTTAGTGAGCTGCTGATGGATAGCGTGGCACTGCGGCAGGGTCCGAGCTGATGAGGCTAAAATGCTGAGACGCTCTTTTAGTGTCGACACGGAACTGGAACTGCTGAGATTTGAAGAACGAGGCAGTTTTGCTCACTCTTAGCTTCCAAAAGAGCGATGGAGGTTGGTTTACGATAGAGGACGCAGACGTAAAAGTGTGTGGATATTTGCATCGTCACGAGAGTGTCTGTGATGTCGAAAGATGGCAGCTTGGGATTTATTGCTGAGGGCAAAGTGTTCAAAATAAACTCAGGCTAAGAAATGGATGAGGAAACTGGACATTTTCCTTCATATGATCATTTCATAATGCAAAAATGTTTGTATATTTAGCTGCTTTTTTCCTTCCTATTGTATTGTTCTTCTCTTTTTCCATTTTTTAGTTCTCCCTTGTATTCTTTTCCTGTTGCTGTCAAACTTATTGTTTTGCCAATAAAATAATAAAACAATAATACAATATAAAACTTTAGATATTGGTAGCAAAGCGATTATTATACTTCTAGAAGAAACAGGAGGTGAGAATAAGGGGACTGGAGTCACTAGAGAGAAGTAGAGATACTGCATTCTGGTGTCTGGTTTCAGGTCTAGGATGGTTGAAGACCCAGAAACCTCCATCACCAGACTCTTTCATTTCTCTGGAACTAATGCATATTCAAAACGATGACACGTTATCTATATGTTTGTGTGGGGATGCATATAATTCAGTGTGTAATGTGTTCTTAACATTGGGTTGCATTTTATTAGCTTCCTGTTGCTCATCAGTGCAGTGGGAGTTTTACAACCTGATTGGTTCAAGCTGCTTTTTTTCTCGTTTCTTTAGAACTTCATAATGAGTGTATTGCTAAACTTAGCTGCTGTCAAACTGATATGAAAAACCCGGGTTATCTGAACCACTGGTGCCAAAAAAGCTGTGAAAGTAGCCAGCATTTAGTCCCAGTATCTCTCTTTTGTGAATGTGATATAAATTCTTCTTTTCTAGCATGCCTGCCACCAACCTTTTTATTTGTTTGAAGATCTTTTGGACGGTCTCAGTTAGTTTTAATGCTTGTCAGATTGCTTGTCAAATCTTTGTCTATTGTCCATGACATATATCTTGTTAAGATGTCATTGTGGCTTCTTCTTATCTAGTTTGGAGACACACAGGGTCAAAATTCTCATTTGTTTTATTCTAGCTTTCTGTTGATGTTGCCTTGTGTTTTTAGCTTTGATATATACACAGTGGATTATTGCTTTAATAAACAGTAATCCACTAGAAGAAAATGCATGTGGTTTGAAAAAATAAAGAAAAAAGGAACAGCACAACAATAAGCAGATGACTGTGAGGATCGTATTACTGGCAAGTAGAAAAGTCAATGGGGGAAAAAAAGTCTAGATAAGCAGCCAACATATCTGAAAGTAAACAGCAGTGGCAAACATTTTATAATTAGTTCATGGCTACAAATAATATTCATGGCTTTGAAGATTGTTGCCAGTTTTGTCAAGCATCACACACTCTGAGCAAATAGGACACTTATTTTGTGACTTTGAACAAAATAATTCTATTTTTTATATTAAAGTTTTCCATCCAGTTCCCATTAAACATTCATTTACATTCAATGCAACTTACAATTGCCTTATTTATATGGCTGAGCAGTTGAGGGGTAGGGGCCTTGCTCAAGGGCCCAGCAGGGGTCTTTCAATCAGAAACCCAACATCTTAACCATGGAGCTACCACTTTCCCACGTTTGAAGTTTTTTACAGGTCCATCCACAATGTTTGAAATATCTTGTCACTTAAAACTAGGCTGAGACTCATTTCCTTTCAAATTTCAGTTCACGAGAAAGGAGTGGCTGATTCGGCCTGACGGATAAGGGTTTGAACGCAGGAGGTTGATTTGCATGTTGTCTGCATGTACGTCTGCAGCAGATTGAATCTCCAGCCAATGACCCATATCATCCCAAAACTTGATAATTGGACACAGAGATGGGTGGGGGGGGGTTTAAACCACTAAAAACCTTGACCTTTTTCTGGCTCAAGGTGTCTCTGTAGTATATTATTGTAAATATTAGCTGCAGCTTGTGTTCTTCAATTGCGCTTTCTTTGAATTGTTACGGTAGAATGAAGCCATTGTTGCCGCTTTGTGGTCGACCAAACGTTAATGGCCTACAAACGTCAGTTCTGTTGTGTTGAAAGGTGACAAATTTTTCTAGCAAACTCTTACTTGTCCACCCACACGCTCAACATGCACCAAACCTCTGACAGATGGTTATTATTTGTAATCAAGTGCATTAAAAGAGCCTTGCTGCTTCCTCTGAAGAGAGAGTTAAGTGGAAAGGGAGGTCATGGTCCCTAGTGCATCACTAGCACATTGTGTGTGTGTGTGTGTGTGTGTGTGCGTGTGTGTGTAAATGACCTAGGTCAGGGTTAGTTGTGTGTGTTATATTAAACTAAATAATTATTAATAGGTTCTGGGGCACAGGTCATCGTGTATAATTGCCAGTACGGGTCAAGATTTTCATTCACAATAATTCCTGTTGCCATTAACACTAAATTGGGTCACACTGACTCCGGTCATAACTCTCCTTTTCCTCTGAGATTACAGGCATCAGGAACCAGTATTGTATTCTTTTTTTGTCTTTATCTCGTACTCATCTGTCGATTAGTTTTATACCTGGTGGAAATAAAGAGTCTTAATGTGTGTCCGGTGCATGTCCTTACACGTTGGGCTTTGATCAAGGCGAGAGATAGGAGTTTAGATTAAAGCTCTAAATATGGTGTTCCTTCTTTTCCTCCTCCTCCTCCTGCTCCCTTTACTACTTCTGTTCCCGTAAAACTAATTTGCACTGTGAGGGCAGCTGGCCAGGGGTTAACAGAGGAAATCTGAACATTAAACATTCCTTGTGTGTCTTTGTTTGTTTCTCTGTGTCTCTGTTTGTGTGTCTCTCTGTTTGTATGTCTTTATTTATGTGTTTGTGTATGTCTGTCTCTGTGTGTGTCTCTCTGTGTCTCTGTTTGTGGGTCTCTCTGTTTGTATGTCTTTATTTATGTGTTTGTGTATGTCTGTGTGTCTGCATGTCCGTGTGTGTATCTCTCTGTTTTTGTGTCTCTTTCTGTGTCTCTTTGTTTGTGTGTCTCTCTGTGTGTCTCAGTTTGTTTGTCTCTTTGTGTGTCTCTGTTTGTGTGTGTCTCTCTGTTTGTGTGTCTCTCTATGTGCCCCTTTGTGTTTCTCTGTTTGCGTGTCTCTCTGCGTTTTTCTCTGTTTGCGTGTCTCTCTGTGTGTCTCAATTTGTTTGTGTCTCTGTTTGTGTGTCTCTCTGTGTGTCTCCCTGTGTGTCTCTGTTTGTGTCTCTCTGTGTGTCTCTGTGTGCGTGTCTCTGTCTCTCTGTGCATCTTTCTGTGCATCTGTGTGTTTCTGTGCATGTGTGTCTCTGTTCTTGTGTGTATGTCTGCGTGTCCTTTAGTTTGCCCCTGTTTGCACCTGCGTATGTGTATGTCCGTGTGTGTGCCTGTGTGTGTACGTAGATGGTAGATTTGGGTCCTGTATTTCACACAAAGAAAAAAATCTGGTCACCCTATAATACATTCTGCATACACAGAAAAATATCATCCATATATTCGTGTGTGTTTGTGTGTGCATATATAAGTGGCACAGTCACTGCGAGGGTCCGTGTTTGTGGAGCTGGTAGTGAGGATCGTCATGGCAACCACCCTCGTAGCTCAGTGTGAAGTGGAGGGAGGGAGGGAGGGAGAGAGAGAGAGAGAGAGAGAGAGAGAGAGAGAGAGAGAGAGAGAGAGAGAGAGAGAGAGAGAGAGAGAAAGAGAGAGAGAGAGAGAGAGAGAGAGAGAGAGAGAGAGCGCAAAAGCACTGAAGAGTGTGTGCTTGTGCATTTAAGCAAAAACCAGAAGGTGTCAGTGAGAGTGAGATAAGGAAAAGAACAGAGAGACAAATGAATAAAGGAGTGAACGGAAAGATTTCATTTGGACAAATAAATCATGCAGTGGTGTGTGTGTCTCATGTGTGTGTTTATTGAGGGGGGGGGGTGGAGGGGTAGTGTGGGCACTTGAGCTGGTTGGTGAAATGGCATTATCACATCACATTGCTGTTTTCTCTCTAACAAGCTCTGTGTATTTTTTTCCTCCACTCTTCTTGGAAGATGTTCCACTAGATTTTGGAGTGTATTAGTGGAGATTTGTGCTTATTCAGCCACAAGGGTGTTAGTAAAGTCAGGTACTGATGTAGATGAGGTAAGGAGACCTGGGGTTCAAAGCATATCTTAATGGTGATGGCTTTGTGCACAGGGGGAATGTCATGCTGGAACAATGTTCAAGTGAAGGGAAAATATAATTAGAGGTGTAAACATGTACATAAATAGATGTCAAATGTTTGTTAGTTAAATAAATAGACGCTTGTTACAGTTTAGCATGTTTTTTTTTTTTAAGAGTATGTATATGTTACTGTTTGCTGGTGTATTTATGAATACATGACTCAGTTCCCGTGTCAGTATCGCTCGTCATTAACACAGTCCCATTAATGGTGCTTTGTTTCCTACCGAGAGGGAAGAGTTAACAGCGAAATCGAAACAGGCAGTCTGATAAAAGAGGTGTGTGTGTGTGTGTGTGTGTGTGTGTGGAGGAGGGGGTACAGAGCATGTTTCTTTTTGCAGGCACACAGCTCTTCATGCTAACATGCTGTGCTATTTCTCTTCCTTACATTCAGGCTGATTGAGAAAGCAGAAGCGGACGAGCAGCTCAGAGAGCCGTGCGATTCAGCCAGAGCATCAGAGGACATTAAGCTGAGGACGTGTCTGAGCCGGAGGACATACTGTGTATTTTATATTTTAAATTGTTTTAGAAGCTGACATCTACCTTTTAAAAAAATATACAAAAAGAACCTAAAAGAAAAGCCCTAATTTCACTACAACTGAGTCTGTAGTATTGGAAATGATGCATGTTTACTTGATTGTTTGCTAATCAGCCTGCTTAAGTGTTAAAACAATCCCACGGGGCATCAAGGGTTTTTCTTCTTCTTTTTCTTTTTTTTTTAGTTTCTTTTTCCATTGTGTCACCCTTGTTCACTGAGGGTAATTTCTGTTTCTATTGTTTCATGAGAAGTAAAGAACAAAGGTGTGACTGTATGACGGGAATCTTTTAATAGTGCTGGTAACTGGATATCTGAAAATCTGATTCGGGACAGTACAACTTTTTTTTTTTGCCATCTGAATTCCTTATCCATTGTCAATAAGAAGCCTGATACAATAGACTGTGCTTATTAAGTCAGTAGAACTTACCTTATCAGGAGTGAATCCCAATCAAAAGAAAATCAGACCGTTCCTGGGAAATGGGATCAGAAAAAGACTCAGAATCCCCCCATTCGTCTGTCAGTGGCGTTCCTAATCCTAAATGTCGTGGTCCGGGAAAGAAGCAGGGCAGGATCTCTTTCTCCAGCTTCTTTCACAGCAAACGTGGTTCCAGAAGGAGCAAAGCTACTTCGGGAACACCTTTAGCCCAGCAGCACACCCAGCAGCAGCACACCCAGCAGCTGCACACCCAGCAGCTGCACACCCAGCAGCACACCCAGCAGCACACCCAGCAGCTGTACACCCAGCAGCAACAGCAGCTCATTCAGCCTCCAACTCCTATTGCTGCCTCCCCGGACCCTCTGACTGCCGAGCCGGCTGAGCCTTTATCCTCCAGCCAGGACTCTCTGGGAGGACAGGAGCTCCACGAGTGCCCACTATGTCTGGTGCGCCAGCCACAGGATCAGCTAGCAGAGCTTCAGGGCTGCAGTCATCGCTCTTGCCTTTGCTGCCTGCGCCAGTACCTGCGCATCGAGATCACAGAGAGCCGAGTGCAGCTCAGCTGTCCAGAGTGTGCGGAGAGGTTGGTGCCCAGGCAGGTGGCACTCATCCTGGACGACGCTGCTCTGCTGGAGAAGTATGAGGAGTTTCTGCTAAGGCGCTGCCTCGCCTCAGACCCCGACTGCCGCTGGTGTCCGGCTCCAGACTGCGGGTAAGAGACAAAGTTCTAATAAACACTTGGTAAAACCTCGTGTTCTGACCCAATCAGATATACAAGTAGGTAGTTATAGAAGTAAATATATATAAAGCTGGATTAGACATTTTATGTCAAATGGAAGAGTAAGAGTGTAAGTGAGCATAACAGGATCAAATGATAACATCTCATTGATGATGAATGATGATCTCATTGATTCTGGTCAGCTTTTCTTCACCATTAGCAGTTGAGGATTTTAGGATTTGATCACTGTATTGAAACTTTTGAAGCCTGATTTGTTTGCTAAATGTTGTCATGGTGAGTTTTCCTGCTTCTTTGGCTTTTCTATAAAGTGTAGGAGGTGATTGAAAGGTCATAGAGAGAGCAGAAGATGCCAAGACCTGTGTGGGAAGCCCATTTAGAAGATGTGTCATTTGGAGAGTATATGTTTACTGTGCATGACATTGTGGCATTTAAGGGATTTGTCAATCTCAGTAGTGGGCTGGTGACCTACATATCAGGGACATGCCTGTGTCTGTCTTTTGAGTCAGCAACACTCCTTTCCTAACCTACAGATGGGAGTCTTCACACAAGGGACTTTTTTTTGTTGTTGGTTTTTTTTTTATGTCGAAGGAAAAAAAAAAGAATTTCAGTAGTAATGCTTAGTTTCCACGCTGCTTGTAAGGTTACTCGGGGTCAAACTCTCAAACTGTAGCCTGTGTATGATTTTCATCTCGAAGCATTATTTTCAAAAGCGAAGCTTTTCTTCCCATTTTACCATCAGTTGCCATAGAGACTGCGATGCATTTCGGAGCCAGCGTTGCTGGGGTAACAGAGGATGGGATTTAATTAAAGCGGTCATTACCTTCGTACTGGTCCATGTGTGTGTTCTGTAACGTGGGTTTCTATGAACTATAAAGTGAAGTCTTTCGTTTCGGCTGATCGAAGTAGTAAATACATGTTGAGTTTGGAGTTTGGAGATTTGACACTATTGAGAAAGCAGGAACTCTGTTCTAGATTGTAACTGTTCTGGACTTGATCAGACTGGTTTGTTTATATGCAGGCTTTCCATGGAATAAGTTTGAAGGGGAAAAAACTTCCTTACTGGCAAAATCTCATGGTTTAAGCGACACGTAACGACTTGTAGGCAGAGAGTGTTGTTTATCAAGTTTGTTTATTGTAAGATGTTATTAGATACAACAGTGTGGCCTTTTGGATTTCTTTCAATCTTTCGTTTTCTTAGAAGATAAGTCAATCGCAAATTTTACCCACAACACACTCTAAGGCTCAGCTTCCTCTCTTTCATCTTTTATCCTCATTTTTTCACTTTTTTTACATTTCTAAATTGTGTCCATACCAGCTGCATTTTATTATCATTTATTCTTTTTTTTTCTTTTTTTTTAAAACCCTGTGTGCAGCATATGATCATCTTCTGATTATGTAGAAACATGACCTGCTCTCGTCTCTGTGCCAGGTTTGCCGTCATCGCGTCAGGCTGTGCCAGCTGCCCCAGGCTTGTGTGTCGCAGGGAAGGCTGCGGCGCCGAGTTCTGCTACCACTGCAAGCAGGCCTGGCATCCGAACCAGACATGTGACTCAGCTCGACAGCAAAGGGCGCTTTCTCTGAGAACACACAGCAATCACTCACCCAGTTACGGAGCCGATCAAGGGCCCAGTGAGTTCATCTCAACTACTTCATCCTCTCTTCCCAGCGTCTGTGCCTCTGATACATTTCTACTGAACTGTATGAGGTGTAACGCATTGGGATAAATCATATAAAATAATACCAGCTCACAGTGTAACAGAGTGGTCATGTGCTGAAGTGCGTACAGATAGACGATGCGATCTGTTCATCTCCTCAGTATTAAAACGTGCTGTTACTATAGCGACGTATATCGTCAAGTGTGCTACACTAAGGAATATGACTTCTGGTAGTTTTCGTAAAATTAATTTAAACAAGTTAAACCCTTTATTACAATAAACTGGTGATGAAATGTGAACAGTGTGTGTGTGTGTGTGTGTGTGTGTGTGTGTGTGTGTATGTATATATATATATATATATATATATATATATATATATATATATATATATATATATATATATATATATATATATATATATATATATATATATATATATATATATATATATGTGTGTGTGTGTGTGTGTGTGTGTACTGTATGTGTGTGTGTGTGTGTGTGTGTGTGTGTGTGTGTGTGTGTGTGTATATATATGTGTGTATATATCTCCTACTCATGGTGGTGCAACCTTCCAACTGGAGCTTCCATAAAATTTGTTGGGTTGTTTGGGGGCGTTATATAAAACAAAAATATCGTTCATGACTGGTACATCCTTTGTTTTTTACTCTAAAATAGATTTATAATATATTTTTTTCCTATGTGCTGTCATAAATCTGTTAATTACTGTAAAACTCTTCCATCGTCTGACATTTAAGAAAGAGCTTCGTCAGCATATTTGGTTACAGAAGCCTTTTTGTGTCTCTACTTATACTTAACCTTACTCCTTTAATCCCCACTCAGCTGATGACATCAAGCCCTGTCCCCGATGTGGCGCCTACATCATCAAGATGAACGACGGAAGCTGTAATCACATGACCTGCGCTGTGTGTGGCTGCGAGTTCTGCTGGTTGTGTATGAAGGAAATCTCGGACCTGCACTACCTCAGGTATCAGAGCAGTGCTGCTGATAAACTCCTAAAACATTCATAAACATTCATGTATTTTGGCTCTCTGCCTACAGTCGTAACCCATGATGTTTCTTTCCCTACTTTTACAGTCCATCAGGTTGTACTTTCTGGGGGAAAAAACCATGGAGCCGAAAGAAAAAGATCCTGTGGCAGCTTGGCACTCTGATCGGGGCACCGGTTGGCATCACACTAATCGCTGGCATTGCCGTGCCTGCCATGGTCATTGGCATTCCGGTTTACGTAGGAAGGAAGGTAAGGCGCTGTGATCTGCTGAGCTAGTGTCATGCTACTGTATTACTAACTGCCTCTATTGTGGAGTTCTGGGAATTTAGTCACTAATACCAGGGAGTTTATGAGGAACTGCATTTAAATAATAAATGACTTTTTGTCAGCGATATGGCCGAGCACTTCCTTGTGTTCACAGTGCGGTCTGCCTTTAAACATCATCTTTGTAATACTGTTTACTGTGTAATACTAGCGACTGGTAGCCAACATTACAGAAACATTACTAGGGGGTATTTCCTGTTTAAAAAAAAAAAAAAAAGAAGAAAAAATGGCTTACACGGCAGAAATATTTATATAATGGATTATTTCTCAAAAGGCAAAAAGCCTATTTTTAGACATATTTACTCATTTCAGGCATAGAACGGTCCCACTCAATTAGATAATTAGTGCGCTTTCTTCCAGTAGAAGAAGATTGCGATAAGATGTCTACAAATCGAATTCAGAAGCTTATATTTGTTTGTAAGGTTTCATTATTAAAATTGTGAATTGAATTTGCTTACTTTCAAGGCATTTTACTCTCGAAAGATATCTAAGATATATTTAGTATTGTAGTGCATGACCTTTCTGAAACAAGCTTTTCTCAATACTCTTTACATCATTTCCCATAATCTTCAGTTTCTTCTCTAAAAAAAAAAAAAATCACTGGACTTTTTTTCCCCCTTGCCTTCATAATGACCAGCACAATACACACACAAAAAAATCGAGTCTCACTTCTCTGAAATTTCCATATGAGCTTCAGCTGTGAAATGTACCACACCCACCGCACCCTAAACACAAAACTTGAATAAACAGGAATTCACCAAAAGATTTGTACACAATATACACACTACTTATTCTAACCACTCGGCTTCCCGAAAGAGAACTTCCTGAACACCAAATCATTTTCTAATAAATCAGGTGCTGTGTAAAGGAAGTTTTGTCTCTGTGTTTGTGCCAAGGTGAACATTCACATTTTAAATCCCACTTGGCAGCACATTTTCATGCTCTTTTTACTTCCTGTTACAGATATATGCTCATTATGAGGGGAAGAAGAACTCTCAGCACAGGAGAAACCTGGCTATTACTGGTGGCGTGGCCTTGTCAATCATCACAGCCCCGGTTATTGCAGCTGTCAGCGTTGGTAAGTTTTCATGGAAAAGTATGGAAGATGTTAGGAAGCTTACATCAGAGTGCAGAATCAGTCATGATGCAGCACCCCTGGAGCACAAAGGGTTAAGGGCCTAAATACCAGGGCTTAAATCGCCAACCTTTAGATCAGTAACCCAGAGCCTTAACCACTGAGCTTTTACCAATGACTTAGGAATACAGTTTGCCATCAACATTTGTGCATTTATGCGCCCATCAGTAAAGAGTTGATATTGAACAATGATAAAACTATAATAAACTAAAATTCTGTGCCACCTAGATGAGGAGGGCTAGACTTCTGTGTATGGTTCCTCTCAAGGTTTTGTCCTTATAACATCTCATGGAGTTTGTCCTTTTCTAGGGACTAATATATACTGTACATTACAATTTAAATTTTATCTGTGTAAAACTGCTCTGAGACAATGTAAAATAAAATAAAATAAAACAATTAATTAATAAATATACACATATACATATATAACACATATACACACAGTATAGTTTTAAAAAAAAATATTTAGACTCATTCCTAAGAAATATTTCTACATTCTTAACCCCAGTCATGACATGTATAGATGATAAATCTTGTCATACTCAGGTATTGGCGTACCGATAATGCTGGCATATGTGTATGGTGTGGTGCCAATATCTCTGTGTCGTGGTGGAGGATGTGGGGTTAGCAGAGGGAAAGGACGAGGCGTCAGGATCGACTTTGATGAAGACGATGGACCCATTACAGGTAACAGCATTCAGTACTACTATTAATAATAATAATAATAATGTATTGCTTATGTTATTCATAAGTAATGCTTTGAGTTGTGTATTTTAATTATTAAAGCATCTTTTGCTTGTCTAGTTGCTGACGCCTGGCGAGCGCTGAAGTCTCCCAGTCTTGGTGAGAGCAGCCTAGAGGGAGCAGCCAGTGGCCTTAGCACCACCTCGCCTAGTGAAGGCCTGTCTGTGGCCCCCGGGGGTCTCGTCGACACACCCCACTTCAACACACTAGCCGGAGGAGCTCTCGGAGCCCGGACAGGAAAATACAGCAGGTGTGACAGAGTTCAACTAAATTAATTCAAGTGTGTCCATGAAGAGCCTTCATTTAATTTCAGGATAGTTTACAGTATTGCGTTGATGTTTCAGGCTGGAAGTTCAAGGCACTGAGATCGGAAAGGAGAGTGCACACAGAGAGACTGGGAGCTTGGGAGCAGCCAGCGACTGCGCAAGCACTCGAGGCATGGCGGGATCCATTACCTCCTCGTATACGATACCTGATAGGTATGTCTGACTCAACATTGCTCATCTGCCGTGACATTGTCTAGTCATGATTCAAAAATCTGTCGGAGCAAGATCTTGATAAGGGTCCACATTTCTAGTCATATAACATGGAGCAAATGATTCATAAAAGGCTTGCACCATACACAACATTTCTGTGGGAATTTTCTGTATATATCGTATGTACATTTATGCAGAGTTTTTGTATTGTCCTAGGACAAACTGAAGTAGGCCAAAGGGTCTCCTCTGAATGTATTGTAAATATTATTCTGATTAGTATTTGCCTTCATAATTGCCTCCAAACTTGTACACATTCTCTGAACTGTGACAGCTGATTGTGGTAAAAAGCTTAATAGCTTGACAATGGAACTATTAGAGTTGAGCAATATTTCACACACAAGGTCTCACTGATGGCATCATTCCATATTTGTTTCCATTTTTTGGTTCTCACGTGTTCAAACTGGCAACCAAACATGAAAGTAAAAAAAAAAAAAAAGATCATTTGTGTTTTATTGAGACAGTGGAAAATGTTGACGAATTGCGCTCTTAAATATATCATTTCAATAAATTGTAAGACTGAAAAAAGAATTTTTTTGATGTGTTTTAGAGAAGGCACTAACCTAGAGATTCAGGTGGACATTGAAACGAAACCCAGCCATCTGTGTTTAACCAGCGAGGAGGACCTGGCTCCCCGTGCCTGTGCCATGGCCGCTGCTTCAGCAGAGGAGCCTCAGGACTGCAGCTCTCGCCGAGGGAGGGCTTTATCCCGCTCATCTCTGGGGCTGTCGTCAGGCGGATCGCTCAGAGAGGGGCTCGGTGACGTGACGCTGGCTCAGCCTGAGAGCATCCGGAGCGACCTGGAGACGTCCGATACGCAGTCCGACGACATCGCCGAGCTCACGTCGGAAGACTGCGACTCTCCTAACCCTCCTCCTCAGCCCACCTGCCGAGCCCAGAACTCCAGCGATGGCCTGCACTGCCCGGATAACGTTATCCTTTCTGTCTGAAAGCACCAGAGTGCTCGGACTGCTTTTTATTTCCTAGTATGTTTCTCTTTTTGTTGATATAATCAGTAAAACAGGTTACGTGCTGTCTGGGGAATTTGGTGGCGTGGGTCTGCCTGCTGCTCTGTCCATCTCGCCTAAAATAATGACAGGGCTCTACCTCTACGATTCATACTGTTAGTCATCCGTGTACCAAGTGGTGCAAAAAAATGCCTTGGCTATTGAAGCAAAAATAAGTAAGAATTAAAAAAATAAAAATAAATAAAGAATTCCTGTCAGGAGAATTAAATTAATGCCGGACAAGTAATATTGAAAATAGTATCAAGCACACATTTTTTGAGGGTTTATATTATTGACTTTAATGTTTATTTCATATGTACCTTATATATATATTGAGAGAGGGAGAGAAAGATATAGATACAGATATGTTGGGTGTGTATGCTTTTTTTTTTATTTATAACAAAATAAACCTGAAACTATGATTTGCTGAATGCATGTGTACGTATGCATGACCTGCACTTGTATACGAGGATACAAGTATGGTATTTAGTGGTTGCACTGACCAAGTTTGCACAGTGATAGGAGTTTTATGGACCTGTACGTGAGTCTCACCTGCACCCAGAATCAAGTTCAGTGATGTGGAAGAGGCACTGTTATGTAAGGAACAAACACGATTATGGGAAATGGGGGCTGTTACCGACCCAAAGCTTTAATGTTTTCCTATGAAATTAGTTTCTGGAGTGTTGTATTCCTCTTCTACCACAACATTTTGCTAAAAGTTTTGCGACAAAGCTTCGTAGTTACATTTAATGTTATGGAACATCTCGGGGGAACAAATGAGTTTGTTCTGAAGACGTTCCTGTGTTGGAAAACCGAGCTAAAAAAATCTCCAAACTTGCTGTATGAACACTTCATATCAACAGTGAAAGGTTAGTTTGAAATCTGTCCATGAAATACCTGTCATACAAATACTGTAATTTGATACCATATTAAAACACTTTCAGACCAATCCGATTGAAGAATTTAACAGTGCTGTGGTGTAAAGTAGACTAATCACTTCATAAGCAGACCGTTCCACCTTAATCCTCACTCTCTCCATCATACTCTTGGCCCCTTTCCCACTGACAACACTATGTGCTTGTTTTTGTGTGTGTGTGTGTGAGTGCGTGCGTGTGTGTTGTTTGTATTATATTGTATTATATAGCAAAGATTTGAAGCATCAACTGTCAGACAGACCACCTGATGCACTTTGTTTTTGTAATAAAGCCTTGTATTACCATGGACTTCCTGCAATGTGTTTGGACTTGAGCGTTTCTGAATAATAAATTGAATTAAATCATCAGCTTCTTGCACTTTATCCCAGTATTTGTAATTGCCCTGAAAGCTAGACTTCCTTGTACCCATCTGATTCAAATATGACAAACCATTTGATTGTATACTATTTGTTTTATTATTGTGGAATGTAATGGAATATTATACTTTTTTTCTCCATATGCTGCATTTTTGCTTCTTAAGTGTCTTCAATTATAAAATCTGAATCATAAACTATTGACTGTTATTATGTCACAATCGCAAAATCGTACAAAATAGATAAAACCAGCCTTAGAAATATGATCTAATGATGAATCATGCTATATTAAAGTAATCTATTGTTGAACTGAAAGAAAACACTTGAATTTACCAATAAATGCAAACGGATTTATGATAGAAAGTGGTATTAAAAAATAATTTGTTTTGTACAGTTTATGTCATAACGCAGTGCGTATCGCAGCAAAGACGAGACGAAGATGAGAATAAAAATGTGTTTCAACAGCTAGTTTGGTATTTTCTGCTTGCAGTCTAAATGTCAGTCATTTTTTTTTACAGATTTCTTCGATATAAGCGGAGTTAGTTCCAGCTTTATGTCAAATACAATCAGCTGTATTGTCTAGATAAGTCTGCTCTGTTCAGAGTGCAGTGGCCAGGAAACCCAAGCTCAAATTCCCTGAAGAATTCATTCCCCAGATACAGATAGACAACGTGGAAATTAACATGTATTCCAATTTATGTAGTGTAATATTATTAATTATTGTTGTGAACTCAAATTTTTTTTCACACTACCCAAAGACTCCACAATACCAAAACCTTATATATTGATTTTAATCCTCAATATCATGACACAAAATCCCAAACTGTTCATGCAAATAGAACATCTAGAACAGATGCCCAAAATATATATGGCAATCCCAAAGAAAAACAAAAGACATTTGGGATGTCTCTCATTATAAACTGTGAGGTGGTAGCTTAGCGATTAAGACACTGGACATCTGAAAGTCATAAGTTTAAATCTCAGCCACTCCTGGGACCCTGAGCAAGGCCCTTACCCCAATATCTGTTCATTTTTATGAATGAAATAAATTGTAAGTTGCTCTGGATAGATGTGAAATGTAAAAAAAAAAAGCACATTTATTTGTATTTATTTGGGCACCTCTGATCTAGCAGGTCCATCCAATCCAATCCGTCCAATATTTTTCTACTGGAAGGTCACCATAAAGAACGCTTTATCATATTTCCTTGCAAAGTAAAGAAATTCAATCAAACAATGCACAGTGTAATCTTCTCTGTAAGGTCACTCTAGGGGCTCTGTATCATGTTTTATCTGCACATCATCATCATCATCATCATCATCATCATTATACAGCACATATTTAACAAATCAGCTATTAATGTTTTTTTTTTTAGTTTTTACAAAACTTTATATTTAATTTCTCTACTAAACATGGCAAAGGACTCATTCTATTGAACGGGTGTGGTGCATCTGCAACCTTTTCATATTTATGATTATGTTTTCAGGTTGATGCCTGAGGTTGAAACAAATTATTAAAACTGGTGAAAAAAAAAAGATATCCATACAGATTAATAGAAATAAACTATGAATAACTTGTTAGAGAAAATTTAGTTCATACATAAAGCAATAGTTTCATTTCTTAACTTTTTTTTTTTATTTAATGCAAAAAGTAAAAATGAAAGAAAAAGAAAAACTTGCAAAATTTTATAAGAAAAAAAGATAGATAGATAGATAGATAGATAGATAGATAGATAGATAGATAGATAGATAGATAGATAGATAGATAGATAGATAGATAGATAGATAGATAGATAGATAGATAGATAGAGATAAAAAGAGACATAGCGCCCTCTTCCGTCAGCGCTTTCATGAACACGCTAATAATGAGTTTTGCAGCAATGTCGCAAACGCTGCATCCCCTTAACTGATTTACGGCAAGCCGTCAGTCGACAGTAGAGGGTCTGGAAAAGGTTAAAGTGAACCCGAAGTGTACGGTGACTTTTGTCTTTTTAAAAACCAAATTATATCATGTTGTTTATAAATGTAGTTATTATCGATGTCGCAGGAGAGCTTTCAGAGCGATATATTACAGTGTAAACATGTTTACTGTATGGGAAAGCCTAGCTTGAACAGTGTTTATGCTAGCATTGCTATATGGCTAATTAGCGCTATGCTGACAGGGTCAGACTCTATAGCGAAGTGTGTTAAAAGCTGATACACCATTTAAAGGTGTAGTTACTGAATGTAGTATTCAGGGCTGCAACTAACGATTACTTCGATAATAGAATAATCGGACGATTTTCCTCGATTAATCGGTTATTCGGGGTTAAACATTTAAATGTTATGTTTAGCATATTATAACTATATAAAACCCTAATTGAGAGTATAGATGTGTGTGTACTCAATATGTGGCTTTCGCATTTTTAAGTACACTTAAAAAATATAAATAATAATAATAAAAAAAACAATACATATAAATATATATATATATATATATACATTTTAAGTATATTTAAAAATGCAAAAGCCACATATTGAGTTTAACTATTTTTAATATAGACATTTTGAAGCTTATAGTTTCTGGTTGTTGAGGAGAGCATTGGGGTTTTCTGCTTCGAACAAATTCTCCCATGCTGTTTCTTTCTGTATTTGAATATGCAAATTGAAGCATGCTTACAAAAAATCTATATAAAATATAATACAACATTGTTTGGACAATATTTGTTTAAAAAATAGATATTATGTTTATTTGTGAAGATATAAGCATTGAGAATATACAATGAATAAAGTTTTGTATAATAATTAAATGATATACATAAACTAAATATACAAACATTCAAAACAAGCATTTGAACTTGGTAAAGTCGCAGTAAATCACGTTTGAAAACAGAAGTTAACTGTTGTAGAAGACAAATGCTATAAAAAGAGAACAGAACAGAGAAACGCAGCAAACTAACAGGCTTGATTTAAAAAAAAAAAAAGAAAGAAGGAAAGAAAAATATATGCTTTGGTGTACAAATGCATAAGCGTTAGCTGAAAACCACAACAGTGATTAAAAAAAATAATAATTTACTGCTGCTGTTGTATGTAGATGTAGTGTTTGTTTGCATCGGTTTAATTGAATCCATTACTATGTCACGAGCGAGCTGATTGCGCGACCTGATGCTCGTGAGTCACGACAGAACAGATCGAATGTGACAAAGATTCTACAGTTTTTACTTACCGTGCTGATGTTTCACCTTCACCCGTGACACCAGTGTGTTTTTCTTTTCACGTGCTCGTGCATCACTGAGGTACTTTCATGCTGCACAAGCTCCGCTTTGCATAAGTTCCAGGTACAGTTTTCTTTGTTGCATTTAATATAAAATGCTCCCATGCCTTGGATGGCTTGGGACGCACACTTGTTCCTGCTGCTGGATTTGTCCACTATTGTCGCAAGTATCATTGTTATCTTGTGTCACGCTATCCCGTAACTTGAGCAGTCCAGCAGTCCAACTAATCGAGAACGATTTGTTGACCACGAATTTCATTATCGATTATGATTGATATAATCGATTAGTTGTTGCGGCTCTAGTAGTATTTGTGTAACTGAATTTGGTAGGTCGGAATATCAATGTATTATCCGATGATTTGTGGTTGCTGTCATGACAACGTAAAATGAATGCAGATGATTTGTTTGAGAAGGCTGTACACTAATACTGAACACTAAAGCTCTGCTGCAGCATGCTCAGATACCTACACAGCATTGTGTAATTAATTTATTACAAATGGAATCTCTATGCTGATGCAGATGTAAATTACAAGGACTAATATCCTTTATTTAATGCCAAAAATCCTTTGGAAAGTAGTAGTTCAGTGGTCAAGGTGCTGGGTTTCAGATCAGAAGGTCAGGGGTTCAAGACCCAGTATCGCCAAGCTGCCACTTTTGGGCCCCAGAGCAAGGCCCTTAACCCTCTGCTCATAGTTTTTTGTATCATGGCTGACCATCTGCTCTGACCATCTGCTCTGACCCCAGCTTCCTAACACTGCTGGGGAAGAATTTCTCTGTGCTGTAATGTACATGTGACAAGTAAATGAAACCACATTTATTGTCTGTTTTTACTTCAGCCTTTATGTATTTGAATTGTATATATATATTTTTCTAGAACCATGCCGTTCGTCGACCTTCAGTCTCGCCTGGGATTCAACTTGGACCACTGGATCTTGGCCCAAAGTGGCGAGCAGCCCTACAAGCGAGCCGCTCGCTGCCACGCCTTCGAGAAGGAGTGGATCGAGTGCGGCCATGGCATCGGTCAGACCCGTGCTAAGAAAGAGTGCAAACTCGAATTCGAGGATTTCTATGAATGCATGCACCGACAAAAGACGGTACATTTAAGCAAATATTTTGTAGTATTTTTTTTTTTGCTTCTGGAAATGTGTACATTTGTAGCACAGCAAAGAAGAACAGCTTCTTTTTGTAGACGTTATGTTCTTCAGTCAGACTGTCTTCATGAGTAAACATCTAACTCTGCATTTTCAGAGAGAACAATTTGGGTTGCATTTCTGGTTCTGCACAGTTGTGCATTGTGTCCTCATAACCTATTATGATAACCTAACATATTGATTTTTTTTTTACTGTACTGCTCCAGTGTTTTGAATGTGTTAGATATATTTTTCTAATATTCTTAATCAAAGCCAACAGCTCTACTCTTCTTTAATCTCTCCAGGGAAGCGAGTGGAGCTTTTACAATGCTGAGCTGCATAAGATTTTATAATTGAGTGAAGAGTTCAGTAAACGAACCTGCCATTTCCTTTAAATGGATTCTTCCACTTTGTCTTTTAAACAGCACTTTTTCCACCTTGTTCTTAAATATTGAACATTCTTTCATCTTTTTACCCAGAACAAGCGCTTGCATGAGATCCGGAAGCAGAAGGAAAAGCTGATTAAAGAAGGCTCCTACACACCTCCTGCACATCACACCGGCAACGAAGAAGTTCGGCCCTGAACCCTGAGGTCTCAGCTCCCTGCCTGATGCGCTGTTAGACACTCGGCATACTGACTCACCTCGTGTATTATAATTATTATTACAACCCCATTGTTTATCTGTTCCACTGGAAATATAATAAATACTATTCATCATTTCATGTCTGTTTATGAGAGTTTTTGGACGGGATTATTGTCCCGGTAAATGCTTTCAAATGCAAATGTAACAAAATAAAAGAGGGCTAAATCTTTTTGTTGCGCAGTTCAAATAAAGTGAATCAGCAGATTCAGGTTGAAACTCTTACATCATAAAGTGGATTCTTATGCTGTAAAGCACAATGTCGCCTGAACTGAACACTTTCCTGTAGTGAAAAATAAACCATATTTATGCCTCTACCAAATCTTTTTAGAAAAAGCTTCACATCAACAGCAACGTATACATGTTTTCATGTGAGTATATATTTAAAAATCATTCACGGGACTTCCGCAAAATAGTCTTAAAAAATATTCAAGAATTAATTTTAACTTTTAAGAATGAATTACTGAAAACAAATAATCTTATGTATCTCCTGCACAAAAGCAACAATGGCAACTAAAATTAAATAAAACGATTTACAGGCACATTGAAGCGCAAGAATCACTGCGGTTAGGCCGCATCTTGAAAATACACGGTCAAACCACCCGCACTTTGGGTTGCGCGTCTAATCGTGCACTTACGGTATGGGTGGTGGGAGCCGTCAAAATAGATGTAAAGACGCTTCAGAACAGCGTTTCCGCTATAAAAAAAAAACCCAAAAGAAATTTCAAATCTCAGTGAATTTTCAATCATGTTCCACATTCACACATTTATTTAACATTTTTCTTTATAGGTTTTCTCATTCTTTTAAATCATTCTTATTTACAGTGTGTCTGTCTGTAGAGTGAATGTGGAACATGATTGAAAAAAAGGTTTAAAGTGATTTTGCCTTGAAATTCAAGACTATAATATACAGGGACACTGTAAATAAGAATCATTTGAAAGATTGAACCTTAAAAAATGTCTTATGAGTGTTTGAATATGGTGATTCACTGATTTTTCTGTTTCTTAAAAACTGTTCATTAGAACGAGCTTAAAATGAATTCAGTCAGTTTCACTCTGAGTAAATATCAATTAAATGAATTATTAAACATTTAAATGAAAGTAAAATAAAGGTGATTTTGCTTTTACATTTTACTGTAGAGTCTCAAACAGTGTTTGAATATGATTATATATACATATTTACACCACTACCAAAATTTTTTTAGAATTTGTGCTTTGCTAAAATAAATAAATAAATAAATAAATAAATAAATAAATAATAATGTATTGCTATTTTATGTTTTTTGTTTATTTGTTTTTTTATAGCGGAAACGCCGTTCTGTAGCGTCTTCACATCTATTTTAACCGCTCCCACCACCTATACCGTAAGTGTACGATTAGACGCGCAACACAAAGATATATATATATATATATATATATATATATATATATATATATATATATATAGAGAGAGAGAGAGAGAGAGAGAGAGAGAGAGAGATCGTTTCAGTTGATGTTCTATGCTCTGAAAAGTTTATTGTTTATGTCCATGTTCATGATTTACACAAAAAGTCAAACTCACACAAAACGAAACGTTTGTTAACTTTCTGTTTCTTTTTCATTCATATTCAAAAGGGAAGCAAGTGAAAGTAAAACAAAAGGCAGATTAGCAGGAAAAAACAGTCAGTTCACTAAAAAATAAAACTACTTATACTCTGGACAAAGGTCAAATATTGCGGGCGGGAGGTGACTAAAAACACGTCCCACGCAGGCCTCGACTCTGGAGCGTTCTGGACTAAGACACAAGACGATGCAGGATGAGAAATAGAGGAACGAGGAGAAAACAGTGAGGAGAAGGTTTAGGACAAAGAACACGACAGAAAGTTTCCAGAGTTTGGGATAATTTCAAACGAAAACATGAAGAAAACCGTACAGTGAGGGTACTCTCATTAGCAGTGTTGGGCCATGCATATCACACCTTCAGTGGATTCCTACCTGAATCCATCGATACGACTCCACCATCAATATTATAGAGAAACGCAGTATAACAGAGCGCTGCATCACAGACAGGAATCTCATACAGTGAGAATGAATGCATTACTAAAGCAAGACACCCAATGGACACAATTCAACACGTCTCCTTTCACTGTAGCCACAGCTGCACTGCCCTCATACAATTATCCAGCAGCAGCATCAATGTTAACCTCATAAAATGACAACCAGTCCCAGGTTTTCCGTGCATTTATTTAGTTCTGTTTGAGTTTTCCGACCATGGAAACCCCAGGGATTATGGTTTTTCTGGGGGATTTAAAGTCAAATTGTCTGTTGAGCACATGCTATAGGGAAGAAAACACAAAAGTATAAATGGTTCATGCTTAAAAATGAGTTTATTAGAGGGACAGCGCATGTAGGAGGTTTTGGAGACAAGATGAGGGAGGCGAGATTGAGATGGTTTGGACATGTTCAGAGGAGGGACATGGGGTATATCAGTAGGAGAATGCTGAGGATGGAGCCACCAGGAATGAGGAAAAGAGGAAGACCAAGGAGGAGGTTCATGGATGTGGTGAGGGAAGACATGCAGATAGTTGGGTTGAAAAAGGAAGATACAGAGGACAGGGGGGTATGGAGACGGATGATCCGCTGTGGCGACCCCTAATGGGAGCAGCTAAAAGAAGAAGATAAATGGTTCATGCAGTGGCGGTCTGTGCATTTGGTACCTGGACCTTCAGTGGGGACTTCCCCGACTTAATCCATCTCTTAAAAGCACCACTATCACGTCACAATTATAGAAACCATCAATACAATACAAAAACACAATATAACAGCGCGTGGCATTACAGAGAGAGAGTGAAAGAGAGGCATTTCACATGTGGAGGGTGTATAATATTTTACTAAAGCAAGAAAAGCAAAGGCTGTAATCCAGTGACAGCGCTCGTATTTACTGGTCTGGAAGTGGTGAACCTCTCCTCATGATGTCTAGCTTTTCTTGTAAATGTATTTTTAAGTATTTCCGAGACCAAATCAAATTTTCTTCCTTCGTAGGCGTAAAAAAGTCTAACTCTGATGTATTAATGTGTGCAGATCTACACACGTTTTGACAGTCGAACTTGGCTGTAACATTTTCCCTCTGACCAACCAATCAGAGGACGGAAAAATGCTGATGCTATTCTGGGCCAGCTAGCTGCCCTGTGAGGAGAATCTGAAATCTGATTGGTTAAAGAAACAGACTTATTGATAATATTCTCTAAGGTTAAAAAAAAATAGCAGTATTGACTTTGAAGGCCCTGGGCAGATTAGATTGACATGGCAGCACATAGAAGCTGAAATCTGATTGGACAAAAAATCTAACATTCACATACACGTACTGGAAGCAGTGCAGCCAAGAGAAACGCTGCGCAATTAAGAGAATAAAGTGTTGGGAATAAATTAATACAATTTCATGGAACAAATATTAGAATTTAGGTTGTAAATGAAGGTCAGTGCTTCTGATAGTGTTGAGGCCAGCAGAGAAGGATTTTCTGGCCCTGACCACCCGCCACTGGGTTCATGAAAAAGCTGAACAGTTTGCACAAGCTGCAATTTTTATGGAATATTGTTTTGATCCACTAGATGGCAGTAAGCAATCATGAAAGTCTTGTTGGCCAAAAGCAAAATGTTTTTTAGTCTGAGGACATGAAAGTCACTATAGGGACACATTACACAAGTATGGAATTGGTTTATTTATGTCAAAGTTTAACAGAAATTTCCACTTCATTTGATGGCAAATGTTTTTCATTGTGAAGAAAGGAAGAAGGTAGAAAAAGTAAATGGTGTGTCTAATCCAAAGAACAGAAAATGAAAATGAAATAACCAAAACAGTGAAAATTGATTAGTCAAGATGTTGCAAATCTTCAGGCCTGATTAGGGACAAATGCCTGATGACATCCAGCACTATTGCAAATGCCAGTAAGATTTGTGTCTGGGTGTGGGAGTGTCTTTATATCTTTGGGAAGACCAAATATGTCCAGGGGTGAAAGATATCTGACTTTGTGGGGACATTTGATTGGATTATTATTATTTTTTTTTTTTAAGAATACATCTTTTATTGAAAATAAAATAAGGCCCAGTCCGTTTTCTATTTGGTTACTTAGGCTAAGGCTAGAGGTAAATGTAGGCATAGACTCAGCATTAATTATTTTAATAGCATGAATTAGTTTAATAGCATGAATTATTTTAATAGCATGAATCATATAAAGCTTATTTATAATTATGCCAGTTTAATAAAGGGATTAAAAGACAAACCAGTGGGCGATTTTTATAGCTTAGAGCAGTGGTTCTTAACTTGGGTTTGATCGAACCCCAGGGGTTCGATCAAACGGCGGAGGTCAAGACACACACCCGACTCATATGATTCGTGATGACACGCCCCGCTTAAGAAGGGTTCGGTGGATGCGCATATGAAACTGGTGGGGGTCAGTACCTCCAACAAGGTTAAGAACCACTGACTTAGAGGATCCAAAAGTTGTTCAATGGAAACTGAGGAAAGTGGAAAGTGATACCAGATATTGTTCATCTACAAAGCCATCTCTAACAGAATGCCAAAATGGAGCATACTCATATATTTAAAGTGGAAAACATCTGAAATGATACAAAGCTACACAATTGTGAGTGAACATTCATGAAACCTTATACATTAAAAGTATTTGATACATATTAAATTCATAAAAATAGATTTCGGTTTTTCTTCTTATCTTTCTCCAGGATGTATTTTTTTTCCTTTCCCAACCTGCTAGCGCAAAGCGGAATTGTACAGGGTGATGCAGTAGCACAATGAAGATTTGCATGGGTTGGAGTGGAGGATCTACTGCTATAGAGCTCTGACCTCAACCCTACTGAACACCTTTGGGAGGAACTGGAACACTGACTGCACTCCAGGCCTTCACACCTCACCCTACATCAGTACCTGACTTTACTAACACCCTTGTTCATGAATAAGTACAAAGCACACTCCAAAATCTAGTGGAGCATCTTCCCAGAAGAGTGGAGGGACATATGAGAGCATATTGGGACTGAATGTGGAATGTGATGCTCATAAAGCAAACTTTTGCCAATATAGTGTATTTCTATAAAACAGAACTAGTTTTACAACAAAGGTGAGTTTTAGAGCTCACAATAATCATCCCTCATGTGGAGATAAACTATTTTCAGTGTTTCACCTGCTGTACTCTCATCTACAAAGAAGACATCAAATAATTCACATGCAGACTACAAGCATTTTAGACTGATTTAGGTTTTTGTTTGATTAAACCATCAGTGTTTGGTTCAGTTAATCCTCTGCTGTTGAACTAAATTCCTGTGCTTTTAGTCACACTTCAGTAGCTCTGACTACCATCTACTCACACAGGAATCCATACTGGCTTTTGTGTGTGTGTGTGTGTGTGTGTGTGTGTGTGTGTGTGTGTGTGTGTGTGTGAGAGACCTCAAGTCTGACCTAAGATTGCATTGTTCTAACTCCAATCTATTCCTTAAACTTATTGCATCATAAGTTTCTTAATCACTCCAACATGTGAAGATTGTACCTACACTATAAAAGCCACCGAACAACCAGAAAACCAATACAGTGATAACACTGATCATTATGTTACCCCGTATCTTGCACCGAGTTACACAACAGACACGTCTCCCTGTCAACCAATGTCTAAAACCCTTTGTGTTATGTGGAATCCAGGCTTTTTTCTATGTGGAAGACAGTATTAGTTATGGTTATGTGTTTAATAGCTTTTCTTTTAGGGAATTGCGTCTCATTATTATAATGGTTAGGTAGGAGATGCACTGCTTTTAAGACTATGTATTGTTTAAACACACTGAAACACTAAAGCAGTATTCGTATAGATCTGGCATATTTTCTCCGACATTATAAATGTTGGAAGATTGTGAACTTTGGGTTTTTATACTGTGCATAACCTGCCCCTAGAGGACTGCATAGTGTTCATTTACACAGTATTCTGTATTGGATTAGTCATCAAATACTGTGTATTTGATACACTATATGGTCCAAAGTTTGTTGACACACAACACGCAGTCATATACTGTATATGCCACTCTTCTGGGAAGGCTCTAGTTCTTAGAGCATGGCAGTGGGGATTTATGCTCCTTAAACCACAAGGACATTAACAAGATCAGGTCCTGATGTAAGTGAGGACGTCTTGGGTGCATTCTAAATGTTCTAGTCCATCCTAGAAGCATTCAGTTGGGTTGAGGGCAAGGTTCTGAACAAGACAGTCAAGTTCTTCCACACCAACCTTTCCCAATCATTTTGGTTTTCATGGAGCATGCACAAGTGCTTTATACTTGTCACATGGACCTTACAGCAAAATCCTTTCTTCACATATCCCAGTGATGTTTGGAAGCTGGGGAACGGTGCCCCTGGAGTAGATAGCGTTGAGTGCCTTGCTTGGCAGTGCTGGGGCTTGAACTGCCAACTTTATAATGTGTAACCCAAAGCCTCAACCACTGAACCACCACTTTCCTAATTGTCATGCTAAACCAGAATTTCTGTTCCAGTGAAGGCTAACGTTAATGCTACCCAAAGAACATAGACATTTTATACAGACTTTGGTTTGGGGAAGAACCACATATGAGTGTGATGTGATGGTCAGGTGTCACTACACTTTGGACTAATCCATGCTCATGTAGTCCTACATCTAAATCACAGGCTAGACTTAAATCAGCAACTGTCTAAAAATGAATGCATTTTAGTTACAAGCCCTGTTATTAGTAGTATTATTACATGGTCAGCTCATCAGCTCAGTAAGGTGTGTGAATGGAGATTGAGGAATGTGATGGTGGTGGAGGTGTGTGTGTGTGTGTGTGTGTGTGTGTGTGTGTATGTGTATGTGTGTAGGGGGGGTTTAAGGAGGAGGAGGAGGAACAGGATGGAGAGAAGCCGACATTGAGGCAGAAGAGGAGGTGGGGGAAGAGAAGGAGTGAAAGAGGGAGAGAAGGAGGGATATGAAAAGGAGGGGAGCAGACAGCCATTACCGCGGCACTCGCTCTGTGTGTCCGTGTATAGTCCTGCTCTTCCGTTCCCCGGGATCGCTGTGATCGCTGGAGGATCGAGTTTCCCAACCGTCCATTAAAGCCGGTGAATTCCAGGTTCGTAGCCGGGTTTATCCTCTCATCCCTGCCCGCGTGGCTCTGGCTGGGGCTCGGGGTCTCTCCTGCGATCTCCGGTAAGGCTTTCGAAATGTAGCTCCTCAGGCTGTCTGCATGTGTGATGGCTTCTCATCCTCATTCACTGCGGTCTATTCAATCACTCAGAAGCTCTAATAGACGACAGTTGAATGCATGCGATCCAATAGCAGTAGATGCATTTAGATCTGATTAACGGCAACTATTTCATTAGGGAGATTTTTTTATGGTGGCGCACCAGCACTGTGAACACCACCACCACCACCACCATCATCATCATCATCATGATTATCATCATAAGGAATCCGGCATGCTGTATGGACAAAGGCTTGCTCACTGACCGATCACATCACCAGCCAAGCCCAGATTTCACATCACAAGCTTTTATTTAAATAACACTTGTGAAGTAGTAGCAGATGTCTACTACATCCAGTAAGGAAAAGGCTTCATAAAAAGCATTTTATTGAATCCATGAACCCGAAAGCAGCAGAGATGCCGACACATTTCTCTCCTCTAACATCCAGTACAATTCAGTGTCTAACCCAGAATCCTGCACACACCCTGAACAGGAAACTGAAAGTCAAATACATCATTGAGTTTAATACAAAATCGAGCAAAGGAAAGTAGGTCCAGGTTTCCATGATGAGGTGAGAAGAGTAGTAGGTCATACTGTATCAAAATGCTCCATGCCCTGAATACTCCATGGCCTGTGCTCTATACAGCACATTTACCAGGAATGTACTGATTTTTTTTAATGATATATTTATCAGATCTCTCTCTGAGCGTTTGCTCTTACAGACATTCTCGCAGTATCTGTGCTGACAAGCAAGCATTTTACTGAAGTCCAACTTCTCCTTATCACTGAGTGGATACAATCCATAGTACAACTTGCATCCTTGATAGGTATCATTATCTTGGAAATGTAGAAAACCTATATTTGATTTTGCACACCGCAATTTGGTCACTACGCAATTTCCACAAACTGGCTGGCACTCCATCATCCAACAGCCATCAAACTTTCATCTAAAATGCATGAAGTCAGCCAGGCCCATGTTTTGAAACTTCTTCTTATGCTACACCACAGAGCAGTTTAACACACTCAGAGTAAAATGCTATCTGCCCTCTTCCACATACCTACGCTCAAACGTGTTCATGATTAACTTGTGCTTTTTTGTTTGTTAGAATAGTGTGTGTGTGTAAAGCCTGTACATTCACTTAATGTAGAACCAAGGAATAAAAAAAGTGAATTAATAAACAGTTTATTAAATACTGTTATATAGTGAAATCTGTGACCATTTATACCAATTAGTGATCCAATAACATCCTTGTGTTCTTCACTGAAATATTTACTTTATACAGAATATTGGCTTAATAGTGTTTGTAAATGCAACCAACTATTTACAAACCAAGTTTCATTTCATCTGTAGCTTCTGAAACATCTAACATATAGGTGCCATGAATGTACCTCTTTATTTCTATGCACATTTTTATCAGCCTCTTTTGCCTCGTCCACCAGGGCATATTATTCAATTAGTGGACAGCATAGAAATGACAACTGTAATTGTGTGTGTGTGTTTGGTGCTGCTACTAAAATGTATTAGTTGTAGCAGCCATATTTGGATAGTAGTTTATACTTGTAAACTGGACACAGGTTCCTTGTAAGGCCAAGTTGTCAGCACACCATTAGAGAATGGTTCATCTTTTTTTCTGTGCACAGTTTATGTGAAATATTCTATGGTCATTTATTAGAGTCAGAATTCAATCCACATGGCTGCTGTGGAGTGGATTGGTTTGGTGGACATACAATTAAATTTACATTTATCCCATTATCCAGAACAACTTACAACTGAGCGGTTGAGGGTTAAGGGCCTTGCTTGCAGCTTGGGGGTGCTGGGATATGAACTCGTGATCTTTTGATCCAAAGTCCAATGCCTTAATTACTGAGCTTCCACCTCCTAATACATAGAAATATCCAATTATACCAGTGACACAAACAATACCCTATAATGCTATTTCCATGCCAGTATTTATATAACGGAATAAAATCCGTTTGGTGGTATTATAGTGGTCTCTTTGGATTGCTAGATGAGGTAGATGAGGGTTGAGACATTGTGGTTATCCAATAGATCGGTAATTTTATGTTTTAATTTCAAGAACCTTCAAGAAATTTCAAGAAATTTCATTTTCTGAGAATGAATAATGTCCAGTCATTGCAACTTCATTATTGTTCTCAGAGTAGTGAAGCAGAAATGCATGTATATTATAGTGAGATCAAACTATTCATTCAGTTAACAATAACTCCAACAATAAGAAAGAATGTGAGTCCATTAGTAAGTGTATTCATGCCATGGGCTCTACAATGAGCACTAAGTTTAATAGGCTTTGTTGCCTAAACAGGGTGCTAGAGCAACACTCTGTTCTTGTGAGAATCATGTGAGCTGTTCCATGTTCCATCTTCCTTTCCATGGGGTGATTATGCATAATGCTGAGGCTATTTTTTTTTTCCAGTGTATTTGTAAATGCTGTGAGAATTGGACTGAGACTTTAAATCAACACAACAACTCCGTGTCAGCACACATCGCTCCTGCAGCTGCCGTGATCAGTCAGAGTGTATGGCGAAATCGAAAAGATGCTTTTACCACAAAAAAACCTGCGTTTTCACTTTACATTGTGCCGCACAAGCATAATGAGATGGTGTGGCTCCGAACCACAGCTATGTATAAATGCTGGCTGCCACAACATAAAAACATTTCAGGAAAGTATGTTGATCAAGATTTAGCCACATTCATCTTTCTCTTGAGCTTTCTTGTTTCTCTGCAGAAAAAAGTAACAGAACCTGAAATGCACAAGAAATACATGGACGTCTATTGGACATAGATACTGCTCATCGATCTAAAAAGAAAATAAAAAAAAATTCCATTCCGGCTAAACGCAACACAGTTTACTGAAAATGCATTTACAAAAGTGGTCAGGCCAAGAAACAAAGTTAACTCATGAAAGTTTTAGAACTGTAGGTCATAAGGGCTTTTGGAAGATTTTGTTTGATATTTTATTAAAGGTGATGAAAGGCAGAAGGGAAAATCTGCAGCAACCTTTCACATAGGTCAGTGGTATTGATCTTTCAGCTCACGTGGAGCTCGGAGATGGACAGATGTCTAATCTTCCTCCCACAGGCCTCATTTCTTCCACCTGATTACAGAAAGAGAGAGAGAGAGAGAGAGAGAGAGAGAGAGAGAGAGAGAGAGAGAGAGATCGGCACTCTGGGCCATCACCAGAGCACCCTATATTGATTAGGACTTAAGCTTATATTAATAGTTTCTTAATAAGGATGATCAATTTCCCTCTCCATTTTCTCTCCATCATAATTCCTTGAGTCACTGGGATTCCTTAAATCACCTGATCTCCCCCTGCCCATTAGTTTCTCTGTTACTTAAGAAATACACAACTATACTGTGTAAATACATGAGTGGAAAAATTTTTTTCATGTTGCACAAATGTGTCTTATTTGTGCTTACTCATTACACCATACTGAAGTTCTAACCAACCCTCTGCTCGTGCTTTCTTTCAGCCCCACGGCGATATGTCTTCTTCTGACGAGGAGAGCCTGAGTGAGCGTTCATGTGTGAGCGAGCGCTCGTTTCGTAGCGAGCGTTCAGGTGGATCCTTGTCTCCGTGCCCCCATAGCACCACCGGGCCAAAAGGGGACACTCTGCCATGGAATCTGTCCAAACATGAGAGACGCAAGCGGAAGAGCCAGGACTCAGTGCTGGACCCTGCGGAAAGAGCCGTTGTGCGAGTAGCAGGTAGGAAGTCCATCTGTCTTGGCATCTGTTATTAAGGGTACTTTATCAGGAATGCATTAGAGACTGATTTTGAGTCACATTACATGACTTTGAATTACAGTGAGTTACAGCAGGATGTAATTTAGATCATGTGTTTTGGGGGAATTGGTGACAAAAAACACAAAACAGCAAAAGCATATGACTCAGTATTTCCCAGAAACAGAAAATATTTCGGAAGAAATACTGTGTAATTTAATAAATAAGGCATTAAACTTAATTGATAACCCTGAAGTAGATTATTCTCTTTTAAAACCTGCACCAAAGTATTTTATTTCTCATATGACAGTAATTTGCTAAAGATTATTTATAAATTGAAGAAATCTTTTTTTTCTGATTGGTCAGTGAAACATTAAAACATTAACTGATAACCTCAGCAATCACAAACCTATAATCATCGTATATCCAGATGTTACACAGATGAAAATGCGACTCCCTTTTGAGGCTGGTTCCTAACAAGGTTTCTTGTAATTACCATTACTGGGTCATTTTTTTCCTTTTCACTGTCACCTCTGACTCACTCAATATAAGTATAAGTATAAACTTATAGGGACAAATATATGATGCTAAAATGTATATTTGTATCTATTTAATTCTGTAAAGCTGCTTTGTTGAAAGTGCTATAGAAATAAATTGAGTTAGATAAACCCATTTCTGCTATTAATTACATCATAGCAGGTATAAACACTTTCTCTGAAAGTTAATAAGAAAAAATTCAGTCTAATTTCTTAAACTGTGTAAGTTGTAGAAACAATGACTTATTAGAACAAGCTCAGTCATAAATACGTTTGTGAATAAATAAATAAAAAAACCTAAATAAATACATCTTAAATAAATGTAATTTGTCTGTGAGTTATACTGCTGTTATACAAAATTAATCAATATAAAAGTGCTGTGCTTTATTAGAATAATCTATTAGAAATATGGATGTCAATATCCCTGTGCACAAAGCCACATCCATGAAGATATGGTTTTCATGAGTTAAACTGAAAGATCTTGAGTGGCCTGCTATAGAGCTCTGACCTCAACCCTACTGAACACCTTTGGGATAAATTGGAACGCTGACTGCACCCCAGGCCTCCTCACCTCACCTACATTAGTACCTGACTTTACTAAAACCCTTGTGGCTGAATGAGCACAAATCTCCACAAGCACATTGCAATATGTAGTGGAACATCTTCCCAGAAGAGTGGAGGCTACTATAGCAGCACACTTTAATTGAGCTGTTTTGAAACTAACTGTGTTCTAGTGTTTTAGGTTTGTAAATACTGTCACTATGCAACTGTGTGAAAGGAGTGGATTCTTCTAGAGCAATCCATAGTTTGTCTAGTTCTAAAAGGAAGAAGGATACACTTGTATACTTGCTGATTGAGTGTATTGTGTTGTATGTGAAATAGCCAAGAATGAGACAAAGAACTGAACTGTGCTGTAGGAGCAACTGAAAAAGTGTAGCGAGAAGGAAGGAAAAACAAGCTGCTGTACCAATAAAACCGGTGATAAAAGTTAAAAAGGCATGTAAGGATTCAGTCAAAACTGAAAACAGATATGCACATACTCACTGCATGGTGTAAATGCATTGCACATCTTTAGTTAGTAAGTCACAAGTGTGTCTTCTAGGTGTGCATTCTGTATACTTCTGTGAATTATCTATGCAGACTTTTATATGCCTTCTGAGCTCATAATTGTCGAAGCTCTGGCCTGTTGTCCTGCTTCATTACACATGGAACTGCAATAACAATCACTAGGAATGGGGTTAATACAAGCAGCTGAGCACTGAGTGGGAAAATTGATGATGAGGCAAAATAGGCAGTATACTAAGCATCTCGGAAATAACCGTTTCCAGGGTAAAAATTTTTTTCTCACAACTCGAAGGCGCCTCAGCTTTACTCCCTGGGTTTCCCTGTTGCCAAGGGGACACGTAAATTGTCCCTGTCATTTAGTTTCCAAGACTATGGAGAAAAATAAAGCACACTGGGAAGTAAAAAATGGCAAGAAAGGCCCCAAAACAAACAGGGAAAAACTGAGAGGGTGAGCATTTGAATTTTAATTTGAGCTTGAAAAAGACGGAGCAGATGTAGGGGGAGGGGGCAGAAACGATGAGGGTGCAATCAATTGAGACAAAAATGGGGAAATGAAAAGGAAAGGAGAAAGTACTAGAGGTAGCTGGGCCTCAGATAAAAGCTCGGGTTCAAAGTAGGGGGCGTTGAAGAGAAGAGTAATGACGACCAAGTGGCAAAGAGAGAGAAACGGTGATGATGGATGTGGAATAAGTTAGGAAATTAGGTTGTTTGCATTATATCCAATTAAAACATGTTCTTCATATACTGAATGTGGCGGCATTAGATTACTTGTTCGCCTTAGATCAGTGGTTTTGCTTAATGATTTCAGCGTATGTCCTTTTGCGCCACTTGGAGAAATTCGGTAAGCCAACCCCCCTTAAACTCAGTTCCTCAGGAATCCTTTTGATAGTTACCAGTTACAACTAATGAAAGGATTGTAAAACTTTACACATAGATGTAGAGTCACACATAGAACCTTTAATGGTTCCCACAGAGTATTGACTCCCAGACCTTTGTCTAAGAGCAGGGAAGTGGTAGCTCAGTGTTTAGGACTGAGTTTGAATTCCAGCCCTGCCATGCCGCCACTTTTGGCCGTAAACCCTCAACTGCTCAGCTGAATGAACGAGGTAATTGTAAGTCCTTCTGGATGAGAACATCTGCCAAATACCATTAACATAAAAGGATTCAATCAAAAAAAGACTTTGTAGTGCTAAGATGGAATCTTTTATTATGCAAATATAATAGTGTATGCATGATTCAGCAAGCTGTAGGATTTACTGAGCATACAAGTAACAAGGTTGATGGAAAAATAGAGATACCTCTATTGTATCCTGACTGGATTTTTTTAATTTTAGATTCAATAGGAATCCGGATTTTGTATCTGAGTCGACATTTTATGGACAGCTGTTTTAATGTGAAAAAAGAGAACTAATCTTATCTATTTCCATGTCCTGTCTCAGAAATTATGAGCACAAGATGATGCCTCAGTGTTTTGGCAGATTTCTACTAATGTCTGTGTGCAATCTGTGGACAATGTGTAAATCTGAGACCCTGCCAAGCGGAGCATGATGATGATGATTATGCTGATTATGATTTACAGCTGCGATTAGATTTCACTCTAAGTCAAGATCCAGTGTCTGTGTGTACTGTATTTCCAGACCAGGATGACCGGGGCTTCTTGATGAATTGGCAACAGCTTTAAATGATTACGTTCTTACACCCGGCTAGTGAATTTAAATGCAGACCACTATGTCATTATTATCAGTGACATAGTGGTCTGCATTTAAATGCAGACCACTATGTCATTATTATCAGTGAAACTGTCCAGCCCTCCTGTGAGCAGTAAACCTGGTTTATTTACTGCATTATTTTATCCAATAAACCAGTTCAGTGTGGTATTCTTTTGCATGATGTGGTTGACATCATGACCAAAGAATGGAGACGTGGTAACTATTAAGGAAATCTTGACAAGCACTAGTTGTAAAAGAGCAGAGGGGATTCTAAATCTGTGTCTGAGTCACTATTCATGATTAATCTCCATCTTCTCTATTCTGTCTTACTCTGTTTTTGGTAATGTGTCTCTGGCTGATGGATGAACAGTAACAGTGGGTCAGAAGTAATATGCAATGGCAGAATATGCTGTACTTATTCAGTACTGCTGGACACCGTTTCAAATCTGCTTTAATACTTATGGCTAACTTCAGGATCTTTTCTTCTCTGCTGAATTTAGTATAAACCGATCAGGCATAACTTTATGACCACTGACTTGTGAATAACAAGTGAATAACACTGATTATCTCTTCATCATGGCACCTGTTAGTGGGTGGGATATATTAGGCAGTAAGTGAACATTTCATCTTTAAAGTTGATGTGTTAGAAGCAGGAAAAATGGGCAAGGGGCCAAAAACGAGGGCCAAATTGTAATGTTTAGATGACTGGGTCAGAGCATCTCCAAAACTGCAGCTCTTGATGTTCCTGGTCTGCAGTGGTCAGTGTTTAAGAAAAGCGATCCAAGGAAGGAACATTGGTGAACCAGCGACAGGTTAATGGGCGGTCGAAGCTCATTGATGCACATGGGGAGCGAGGGCTGGCTCATGTGGTCCGATCCAACAGATGTTTTGCACTCTCACATACAAGAACTCTTTTAATTGCTCTGTTGCAAGCATCCATTTTAATATGAATACACAAGTGTGTATTCAACCTTATATTTTAGCATCTGTGTGTTTACCAGGAACCAGAACAAAAGCATTGAACTTTTATAACAGTCTAAGGACACAAACTTATAATTATTGGAATGAATACAGTAAAGTTTATTTATAATCTGTGCAAAGATTCTGATGTGTTACTGCTTATAAGTGATAAAAGGAACCAACTTGTTTTTGCGTGTTATACAACATTTATTGGTTAAAAAGTGCAATTTTTAATTCATTAAAAAAATGCTTGTTTCATTACTGTAATTTGAGATTAATACAGTAAGACCCTACAGGTCAGGCTTTTTATTAAAATATGATTGCCTGCTCCATATTATATCGTATTGCTCTACAGCAGCACAGTGTTATTCCTTTCTTCTGGAATTAATTGTCTCTTTAAAAAAAAAATAAAAATAATAATAATCTTTCAATATCTTTCCATAGTGGATAGACACTAAGATGAAAAATTCTACCGTATTCCTTTAAGTACTTGTTTGTGCTCGACGTTTCCAAAAATGTCTTCGTCTCTGCTAGTAAAGGGTGAATGTCCTCAATTTTGTAAACTCCTGAGTTTTAAGTGTGTTTTAGGTCATTGCATTGTCGCTTGCCTGTGGAGAAGGAATGAATTTAAATATAGAAAATATTTCTGAAAATGTATCTGCCCTCACTTCATAGTTGCACTATCAGGATTCATCAGTGCATTACATTCTGTTGTGTCAGTAAATAAGCAAATAGTAACCTAGTTTTTCCTGTATTAGGAGTAAAAGAGAGTTGTGTGTAAGAATCTGCTGTTTCAGTGTTTTTAACCACAGCTGTGTCTTTTGGCCTTAGTAACGATTGCTTTTCTGATGTGACCTACTTATCACACAAATGTGTAAAAACAAAACACACTCTCAGAAAATCCTGATAGCCGAAACTTGTGGGACTGTGCCCTGAGAAACAAAGTTTCCTGACAGGAAATAACATTCATTGTACCACAATTTTTTTATTCGTGCCACATTAAAACTTGCCTTATAACATTTCACTATGTTAAAAATATACTGCTTATAAATATACTATTATTTTCTACAATGTAAAAATGAGTTTTATTACAACCGATTAAAATAATACAGATACAGCACATGTCAAGCTATACTTGGCCTTTCTTCTGTCACTAGATGGCACAGTTTGTGGATTATTGGAATAAAAAACTTCTGGCTGCATCACTACTGAATGCTATGGGAACTTCATTACATGCCAAATAAGTGACACTTTCAATGGTCTGCTCAGTTCAGTGGATGATTTTAAAGCGGATGTGATTGTGATCAACCATGATGCATGACAGAGTAAAGGAACAAAAATTTGACATTTAATTGTATGCTAAGTAAAGACAAAGTAAAAAAGGAAACGTTCCATAGTTTTACTTAAAGCAGGATATTTAGTTATGAATTGAGATATAGAAGGCACACTTGGATTATTGTTTGCTCAGAGGTTCTGTGCATGCTGGCTCTGTGTCTGTCTGGGTTTTTGCTGCATTCTCTGGTTTCCTCCACCTCCCAAAAACAGGGCAGCAGGTGGATTGTCTGAGAAAATAGCTATTTGTTGTGTATGTTCATGGCCCTATGTAATTGACTATTCCTGGTATAGGCATTTTATTTTCATTCATGGCATTTGGCAGAGGCCCTTATCTAGAGTGACTTACGCTGAGCAGCTATGAGGTTAAGAGCCTGGTAGCTTGGTGTGGCTGGGATTTGAACTCACAACTTTTGGATCCAAAGTCCAATGCCTTAAACACTAAGCTGCCACCCTTTGGATTAACAGTGACACTGAACAGGATAAAGTGGTTACTGAAAATCAGTGAGTGAACTATTGAGTAATAGCATGATCAAATTTCAGAAAGATTTTTTGGTAGGAGTGGGGAGACACGCTGAATGTCTTACCCATACCCTATTCACTGTCCAGTGCAGATTCTTTTACTATACTAGTGGGAAAATTCTAACAATCTTATGAAATAAGTGTAAAAGTGCATGTATGTGTGTGGTGGACGTGGGCATGTTTTCAGTGTGTATTCCTGTCTCATGCTCAGTTTCCCAGAGATAGGCTTAGGATCCTGCATGTCTCAATACCATGCACAATTTTTTTTTTTTTTTACATCTCATGTTCTATGCATTTATTGTTGATATTGTGATTTGTGGTGAGAGTAGGGAGCACGCTGAGAAGAGACTGGAGGTGGAGACACGTGCTGGAGAGAAGGGGAATGAAAGTCAGTAGGAGTAAGACAGAGTACATGTGTGTAAATGAGAGGGAGGGCAGTGGAGTGGTGCAGGGAAAAGAGGTGGAGAAGGTGGAGGGGTTCAGGTACCTGGGGTCAACAGTGCAAAGTAATGGAAAGTGTGTTAGAGAAGTGAAGAAAAGAGTGCAGGCAGGGTGGAGTGGGTGGAGAAGAGTGGCAGGAATGATGTGTGATAGAAGAGTGTATGTATGTATATATATATATACATACACACACACACACACACACACATTGGTGGACATGGGTTATATCGGTAGGAGAATGCTGAAGATGGAGCCACCAGGAAGGAGAAAAAGAGGAAGGCCAAGGAGGAGATTTATGGATGTGGTGAGGGAAGACATGCAGGTGGTTGGTTTGAAAGAGGCAGATGTAGAGGACAGGGAGGTATGGAGACGGATGATCCGCTGTGACGCCCCCTAATGGTAGCAGCCGAGAAGAAGAAGTTCAATGCATTTATTGTCCCTGGAATTTAGTGTCCTGTGAATGTACTCTCCTGCTTGTCTTACACTGTTTTCACACTATACTTTTGCTTTATTTAGTGTGTACTGTTCTGCATTGCACCTGGAGAAACATTTCATTCTAATGCATTTAGATTTTCTCAGTTGGCCTAAACTCGATCAGAATCACTGAGTTAGGTGTGAATATATTTTGGCTGTGATTATGTATTAAATTATTTCCAATAGTATATTCTTTTCATTTCATAGAAGCAACCCATTGTCCGTTTACATTGGAGTTTCTTTGCAATCAGATTTCAGTCATCAAATCAAATCAAATGGGTAAACAGAATCTGCTTTGAGCCTTCAGGATCAGCACTGCTGAGCTGCAGCGCTCTGTTATACTGCATTTCTCTGAAATATTGATGTTTTTATAGCTGTGGCATCATAATGATGGTATTAAGAAGTGGATTGATTCAGGCAGGACACCAGTGAATGCCTAGGTGTGAAATGCATAGCTTGCCACTGTTCCAATCTACAACGACAATATAAGGCCACTTGACTTGTCCCGGGTCTGACCACGATGAAGTGGTTACTAAATTATGCATTGATTTGCATAATGAATCCAATTAACCAAGTAAATGAATTAGCATAATTAGCAAAACCAATCAAAGGTCACACACCTTGCTTTTGCCTGGTTTGGCTACACACATGAAGATCTCAGTGTGAGATGTTGCCCCAAAAGCACTAACGATTATAATGAGTGGGTCATCATTATGATTCCCTCAATTCCCTCCTGGAGATGGTTTTCCTACCTTCCTTCCGTCCACCTTTCCTTCTACATCCTTTCCTTGCTTGCTCGGAAGGAGGAGACAGAAGGAGAGAAAAGGGAAGTAGGGGAAAGGGAAGCCCCCCTGGTTGGTTGGTGAGGTTGCAGTGCAGGACATGGCTTTGTCAGATCAGGACACGGCTTTGTCAGATCAGGACACGTCACCGGAAATAGAAAGGGTTTGCACTCAGCTGCGCCGCTTCACTTTGACCAGAGAGGGGCGCCACAGGCTGGGCTTTCACTTCTGCAGGATACGCTCTGCTGCGGTACAGGAATCAGTGGCAGGGGCGGTATGGAGGAACTGCAGGAAGAGTAGAGAAAGGCGAGCTCTTTTTTAGAGAGGGAGGAGGACAACAGGGTGGCTGGATGCGTGCAGGAACAGAAGCGGCCATTACAGCGAGCATCCAGCCGACAACACGCACACGCACACGCACATACAGGCACACACACACGCCGGTGCGTGGGATATAAGGAGCGGGATGTGATTACACTGGGAAGCAGAAAACGGACAGCCCACTGCGAGCGCCTCCCTCGATCTCTCTCTCTCTCTCACTCACACACACACACACACACACACACACATAAATCCCATTTGCCGGCTAGATCGCAGGAAGAAAAGGCTTGAAGCAGCCGTGCACCAAAATATGGATTTCCCCAACCGCGCCTTTCTATGAGGATTTGTTTCTATGGTGGTTCTTTAGACTATGTAACCGATATACAATAATATTATTCTTATTTTATTTTTTGTAATTATTATGATTATTATTTCTAGAAATTGAAGTGAGCCAGGATAATCCAGCGCTTTCGGTCAAAAGGAAACACATTAGAGCCAGGTTATTGTCCCGACATTAGGGCTTGGAAACCCGGCGGCGGGTGAGAGCTTTAAACCGCGGGCTGGATCGGAAGCCGAGGCGGACTGACAGCTGCTCCCGGAGCGCCGGCTCCTCCGGGCTGGATTAACGTTACTGCTATAGCGGGGATCCAGGACACCATGGCCGGCTTCGTCCCGGGCTTACTGCCCACGACTCATTCACAAGAAAAAGAGTTTGCTAAAGCCTACGAGGATGTCCTGGAGAGATATAAAGGTGAACATGGTTACATTACAAGCTGAAGTGTGCGTGCGTGTGTGTGTGTATAGTGCTTATATACACGTGATTGTAGGAGTCAAATGATTGTTTCGGTTTTGTCAAATCATAAATGTCACTTGAATCACATTAAATGATGCATTGACTTTATATGGAATATACTAAGAGTCGTAACCTGTATTTTCATGCTCATAAATTAGAAACAAAAGGCACAAATTCCCTGGAAGCCTGTAGGTGTTTGCTGGTGTTTGGACCTGTCTCATGTTCTTTGTGATTGGATCCAATGGTTGAACAGAATTAGGGCTTTAAAAATGGAGTTATACCGAAATGAAAAGCTTTGGAGAAACTGAGGGATGGAATAAGAAGCAGGGCATTTGTATTGCAGCCCAGATGAAAAGGGGCTCTTTTAATTATTGATTGATCCCTATGCAACCTGAGGAGATGTCAGATGGGCAGCTAGTTGTCCAGGGCAAGTGAAATATTGCTCTCTTTTTTTCAATGATATAATAAAAAATGGTGTTTTTTTTTAAAAGGTTTGTCCTATTGTAAGCCCTCTGGAGTATTTGCCTGTAAATCTCTGAGTGAATGGCTCGCATTTTATCTCCATCAAATTATCAAGCACTTATTGTGACCATAAAACCCTACGTGGTAAATGAAGGCCATGTATGTTCGAGGTTATTATCCCTACTCCATCTCTCGCTCATGTGCTTTATTAACCTTCAGGGACAACAGATGCAAATTGGTTGGTGTTACCACATTTCCAAAAGCTCTTGCAATATGTCTTAGAGGTGCGTTTTTTCATGCTGATGGTTTTATTGCGAACGAATTCTTGGCCCTAGAAGAGAAGGTTCATTAATCAAATCTTTAACTGTGGTTTGTATTATATATTACACTCCCGTTGTAATGTTGTACCTGTTCACAATGTGTCGCATTTAACTGACGTGACTTTTCCAAACTACCCAGTGTAACCTACCTGAGTTATGCAATCGACCTTCTCATGACTAAGAGCTTAACTTTCAAGCAGTCGCTTTAATCCACCCGAAAGAGCGGTGTGGTTTACCTGGCTTCTCCTCCCCACCCGCTTTGTCCTGTTTACTCTACAGTTGTCCTGTGTTTGGAGTGAATTCCAGCATCCAAATACTAGATTCCCTTCAACGTATGTTTGCGAGGGCAGGGCGTATCCTTGTACATCTTGTGTGTGTTGCTTCATGTGGATATGAAATGCGAACTCGGCCGAATGCTGAAGCATCGCTTAGGTCAAATAGGAGGAAACATGTGATACAGGTTTGAATAATTCAAGGCGTAAGTTGTTTTTCTAACATGCTGGGAGCTGACGTGAGTTTAGAACAATAGCAGGATATCTAAAAGAGTCTGGGGTGACCGAAAAAGGAAAAGAGAGCCATGGGGTTTATAAAGAAACATACAGAAAAAACACACAGTGACTAAGAACATTCTTAATATTTCTGAAGAAGATAGCCTGATACCCTAAGAAGCTGCTGGTGTAGAATGACTCTGGTGTTTTTAATTTTTTTTAATTTTTTTTATTATTTTGATTATTTCAATGACCGCATAATGCATGATATCTTAAATGCAGTGGCGGGCCAGTCAGGGCTAGCAAAGCCTTCTCTGCTGTCCTAAACACTATCAGAAGCTTCTGACCTTCATTTACAACCTAAATTCTAATATTTGTTCCATGAGATCGTATTAATTTATTCCCAAAAGTTTATTATCTTCATTTCGTAGAGTTTCTCTTGGCTGAACTGCTTCCAGTACGTTTATGTGGATGTTCGCTTTTTTGTCCAATCAGATTTCAGCCTCTATGTGCTGCCATGTCAATCTAATCTGCCCAGGGCCTTTAAAGTCAGTACTGCTGGCTCTTTGACCATTGTCTCCCTAAGAAATAGCTCTGTTTCTTTAACCAATAAGATTTCATATTGTTCTCACAGGGCAGCTAGCTGGCCCAGAAAAGCGTCAGCATTTTTCCGTCCTCTGATTGGTTGGTCAGAGGGAAAAATGTTACAGCCAAGTTCGACTGACAAAACATGTCTGTAGCACACTGCACACATGAATACATCTGAGTTAGACTTTTTTATGACTACGGAGGAAGAGAAATGGATTTGGTCTCGGACATTCTTAAAAATAAATTAAGAAAAGCTAGACATCGTGAGGAGGTCGGCCAACCTCGAAGCTAGCTAGCGTGTCTCAGCCCGGGAAAGGGTTTGTTCACAATTCCAGACCAGAGAGTGTAAGTGATGCTCTTTAAAACATTGTAGAGAATGTCTTTGTGAACTTTGTGTTTTTTAATGTCATTGTTTGGTCCTGATATTCAGTGCAATCATGATTGTGAATGTGTGCGTTGAGTAATATATATGTTTTGAGACTCGCTCCGTTTACAAAAAAAAACTTTATTTCATCTGTGTTTACACACTACCACCTTCAAAGTAGTTGCCTGAACAGCAGTACAGCTCTCCCAGCATTCCTGACACTTATGGAATGTGTCCTGGAAGTCTTCTTTTCGAAACGTGTCAAGCACCTTCTGCGATTCATGCTGGATCTCTGCAGTGGTGTCAAAGCGGTGACCTTTGAGCTGAATCTTCATCTTTGGGAAGAGGGCGAAGTCTGCAGGAGCCAAATTTGGCGGAATTGAGCTCATGAGATGATTTCCGGCGGGAAACTCACGTGTGAGGAGAGCTCAGAGACAGGGTATTTTAACTTGCTATCCATGATGAAATAGCAGATGTGGTAACACACTTGGTCAGATTAGCATCAGTTGCACAGCGCTTGATGAGCACAAGACGATGTCTTTTGCCACACTGACTTAGAAAGGTCGGTGCTCCCTGTACCTGTGTGTGCAGCCTTGTGCTGACATCTGTTGGTGTGTTACAAAAGTTGTCTCGATGTTTTGATACCACCTTATATGTATGTGTGTTGTGCGTGTATATATGTGTATATATACACATGAGGTTTGTTGTTTCAGTACAAAACTTAAATGCTGCATTGACAACCTGATTCTGGTATTTAACTGAAACATTTGTCCTCATAGGGCTCGATACTATTAGATCCTTATGAAAGGGACTATCTACAGTTTCGGAAGCTTCAGTGAAATTACTGTGGAATGTTGTGTGTCAGAGGGGTTTGAACTTGTCTGTGTTGTAGCTGTGGACACTACAACTGAGCTTCAAATGCTGGTTAATGGTAAACTATTTTCCCACAATGTTTAGGTGTCCTTTGCCCTAAAACCAGCACCACACATGCAAACACACACATGAAGACGAGGGATAGCAAGAGAGAGAAAGGAAATTATTTTGTCATCATGTGAACATCCTGACATCCTGATGATGTTCGGCGGTTTCCACTGCTTCAATTCGGCCAGCAAGCATCTTGTTGTACGTACTCTACAAATATGTCTGTTTGTTCAAGCAGCTCTTACTGTTCGGGACAGTTGTGACTGCCGATGTGGAAAGTCCCAAACATTTTTTTTTTTTTGTTGTTCCCTAATGCAGCTCTGGTTTGGAGAAGAAAGCTGAGCCAGTGTGCCGACTGAGACAAGTCATTATTGCTTCGTTGTTTTTTCCTGCATGGCCTACTTTACTTCAATCCTTTCCACTTGCTTCCCATGACAGAATTCAGCCAACATGGCTTCATGCTGCGTTTGCCTTGACCTTTTCTCCGTTTCCCCTCTCGTGTCCTCTCTGTCCTGACACACAGCATTACAGCATTAATACCCTCACTTCCTGTTTGCTGTTCATACTTTTACAGTATGCGATTGTTCCAGAAGGAAGAGAAAATGCTCACAGAGCAGAACAAAGTTTACTTCCATCATGCTTGTTAGAACTCTCTCTGTACTTGAAAAACCTTTTGTGGTGTACCATTGGTCACTTTGCCATGCTGTGTTCAATAAATACCATAAAGAAGGACTGTTCATCAGATAAGTGTGTGAGTGTCCACATACAATATATGGACAAAAGTATTGGGACATCTGACTTTTCCAACACAACGATACTAGAAATTCCAAAACTATTCCACAATGCCTTTGCTCAAAGATCAGTACCTGACTTAACACACACCCTTGTGGCTGAATGAGCACAAATCTTTACAAGCACACTCCAAGATCTTGAGGAACATCTTCCCAGGATGTAGTCTGTGTGTGCATGTTTGTATGTGTGTCTGGCCTCCTTAAGTATGTAGGGGTCGCTGCACCCTCAGTACGCTCTCGCTGCACTCCTGCTGCACTTCCTCTTCACAGAAACGTTCTGGACCTGGTGTTCTGAGTGAACTTGCATAACACATCTCCTGCTGTTTGTTGAAGAACATATGAGCTGTTTTTCGCTAAACATTTAATTAAAGGTTAAACACTTTTTAACCGAATCCAGAAATTATTATACTTATTTTCAGAAAGTGTGTACATGTGAATACCAAGAAATAACATGTACATGTACTGAGAAAGGAAAAATCTTTTGCTCTAGTTTTCCAGGAGGCACCATGGTCACAAATCCAGGGTTTAAATCTGAAATTGTAATATTTGGCTCGTTATATACATGGACAGTATCTTTCTTTGCATATCCCACTGATGTTAGGAAGCTGGAGTCAGAGCACAGGGTCAACTATGATACAGCGCCCCCTGGAGCACAGAGGGTTAAGGTCCTTGCTCATAGGCCCAAGAGTGAGAGTTTGGTGAACCTTTTGATCAGTAACCCAGAGCTTGGACTTTTATATGTTATTTTCTGTCTGCACCATTCTGGGTTCTCTAAATTTTCTCCAAACTCCTAAAAACTAAACTTATCAGTATATTGGCTAATCAAACTGCCCTTTGTGGTAAATGTGTGTGCAGTGTTCTCTCTTTCAAGTTTCCCTGTGTTTCCAAGATAGACTCAGAATCCACCACAACCCTAACTGGGTTAATATTGTTACTTAAGTGTGAATGAAAGAACAGAGGAACATCTACATAACAGTTGTAGTTTTAAGGTTTGGATGAATTATTCGTTTGTCCTCATGTCCTTCTATTATTTGAGTTTCACACCTGTTTTTTTTTTTTTTTTTTTGTCTACAGAAAGAGGCATAACTTAAGTCCCTGGTAAATCAACCATCCTTTAATTTGCTGACTTTTTAATTATGCATTTGTGAGAGCTCTGTGGACTCTGCATTACAGCACCTTGGTGTATACCTCGAGATGAATCGATGGTGAGGCTCCAGACTGGAGCGAGAGTGACCTCAGTGCTCCCTACTCACACTACAGTAGCTTTCACACTCACACACACACACACACACACACACACACACACACCTCTTTCTTTTTGCTGTCTCTGCACTGTACTGGATAGCTACATCACAAGGTTTGGAGAACAAGCAGAGCTCTATGTGGCCTTATGAAGGACTGAAGAGGCAGTGGGGGTTGAATAAAGGAGGGCTGGAGAGGACAGATGGAGAGAAGCATGTTAAACTGTTAATGAATAAATCATGTAGTGCATGTTAAAGGCACTGGGACCCTGCAGCTCAGAGGGGCATTGATTTTAAAGGCACCAGACACCCCATCCTGTCCACACACACACACACTGATCATCAGGACCATCACAGAATTCCCACTTTATTCTCTTTACCATTGAGAAGTTCTCAGCTAGCCTGTTATTTTCAATAGGTCCTTCTAATATTTTTCCATCCCCAGTGCAGCGTTAATGAAGGAAAAGGTGTTTTATGTCATAATGGTGCCACATAAAATCCCCTAGCGGACATACCAAGGCTAGATCATGCCATTTCCTTATCCTCTGGGCAGCCAGGTTATAGGAAGCACCTGTGTGTTTAGAATGGTCCTGTTCTTTTTATACTGCTGTGGCTGAAAGACAACCTTTGTGTGTGCCTGTGCTGGAATCTGATGTGTTTGTGAAAGCTGGGAACAAATCCATCCAGCTGCCATTCTGCCATCTCGTACATCCGTCTCTCTTCTGGGAGAATTGACAGTTTTATAGATCGCTGGGTATAGAGAGCGGAAGTAGAGATACCAGAATTCATCGGTCTCCTCCATGTGTGCAGATTGTAGTGAGAAAGATCCTGGAATAGAGTGTGAGGAACGGAACACGGCTGAGCTGTTAGGATTGAATTTGATAAAATTATGCCGTAGCATTTCGGCTCACCTTTAAATAAATAATAAAAAGAAAATGTCAGATGCCTTTTCAAATGATTTGCAATGCAGTTGTAAAGACCCTGTTTATGTTTAATCAACAAAAATAACGTTTTTCTAAAATGGCACGTTCTTTTGACTACAGTGTTCTTCTATTTGTTTTTACAGAAGTTCCTCTTCTACAGTGTAACAAAAAAATAAAATTTGTACCATGTTTGTTGTTTTGACGTGACATTAAAATTGTATGGAGTGTACAGCTCTAATGGCATGAAAGAAACCAGAGGATTGTTCCATTTCGCCCTCTTTCTAGGCAAAACTGCGTTACTTTTAAGTGAGGTAATAAACAGTATTACAATGGGTTCAGCCATCTTGATTTTGATGTGATCACATGACAATAATTTAGTAGCATTTTCAAGAATTCATCAATTCCTCTTTTTCTCAGTACAACAGATTTATGTACTTTGGGTGAAAATAGTTTTAGTGTTAATGGAAAGAGGGCAAAATGTAACACAGATTAAAAAAAAAAAAAAAACTGTGTATTTGTAGCTGTATTATGTTCGTGAGGACACAGTCCAGTCCAGGCAGCTCTGTAATGGGTTGAGACCAAATTGGCTGGTTTCAGGGGGTTTACCTCCAGCAAAATGACTGACTGTCCCAATAATATACCGGAAAGCAGTGTGTGTCTATAAAGTATACAAAGTATTTGGTTCTCATGTTCTCCTTTTGGTAGTCTGGGCATTAATAATTTCTTTATATTCCGATATAAGACAATTCCAATAAAATCCTTCTGATGTCTAACATTCAGCAAGCCTCTTGATGATTGACCTCAAAATTCACTACATCTTTCAGACTGATTTAGATACAATGGGGTCATATAAACAAAATAAAAGCTCTTGGTATAACAGTAGATGCCTGTTCTGCCTGGGGAAAATGCATTTTTTAAAGAAGTTTGGAGTCACTCATGGCTGGTCTTATATTATGTATTCTTCCATTTTTTTTTCCTGGTCATTAGCACATATGTCATTAGCCATATGTGTATGTCATTAATTTGATAGATTTATGGATGTTTATGGATAAATCGATGTCTTTATTGAGCCCTGAGGGGAAATTTGTGGAACAGTTAACAACAGGTCTGTATTTAAAAGAATTGCTAGCTGACAAAGAATTTTTATCCTTTTTTTTTTGTGCTAGCTTTGCTTTATGATGAGTTCCATAGCAACAGCAAGATTTTCTCACACTGCAGGAGATTGTCGTCGGCTAAAGCGGGTGTCAGCGAGCATGTCATGCTATGCGTGTTAAGACTGCTGATCTCGATCTCAAGGCCCAGGAGGTTTTTTTTGGGTTGTTCTTTTTTTTTTTAAATGAGTTGACATTTCAGTGTTTAACAGCAAGGACGAAAGATTGTACAGTGTAAAGCAAAACTTGCATGCTGGAAGGCTGGGACAAAGCAATTGTAAATAATTAGATGGTTTTCCCCTGGTCCTTTAATGAATCAGAGTTCCTTTACAGAGTATTTCCAGGGAGAGAGCAGCATGCGATTTGGAGATGAAAGGAGGAATGACGTTGAGGCCTGATTGAGGTGCTATCTGATCTCTCTCGCTTACTGAACACAACATTTTCACAATTAGGTCCCACACCCATCACTGTTTCAGGACGTCACTTGACCTTTACTTGCGTTCGGCGTTTTTTTGAGACCGGGATAAGGCGCTTTTGTTTTTGTATATATTTAGAAAGTGGCTTAGATCTTGTCTAAACCATGTGAGGCCATCTCATAGACCTGACTTGCTATTTCTGTGTTCGAAATCTGAGATCTTTCACATCCCGCAGAATCGCCTGACCCACTCAGCACAACCGTGTGCTGCTGTTGTTGCTTTTTTGGCTGCGATGCTCCGGTGAAGAGCCGTGCTGAGTGCGTCCTCTGGGTCTCGCCTCACTCTTTTTTCACAAGACAAATGTTTTCAGGTTGTGCTGCAGGATCTGCTGCTGATGTTTCAGCCCTCTTGATTAGTGACGGAGTGCTGAGACTTGTTTGTTGTCACTTTCAGTAATGTTCACGTTCAGATGTTGCAGTGATCCGTTATATATATATATATATATTGTGTGTGTAAGAATCTGAGGGAAACCCCATGTTGAGAACGATGACTGGTATGATAACTATTCTGCTACTGCTACTGTTGTGTCTGGCAGTCCTTACATGTCCTTGCTGCTTTACTCCCTCCTTCTTCCCACATATTTTCTCTCTCTCTTTCTTCTGATTTTAGTAGGTCAGTAGATTCCAGGGGTGGAAAATTAACAAGCTTTACTCCTAATTGCGGTGCCAGAAATTGCCAAATCTGCAAAAGGAAGTGACCCCGTTTGTTTGGTTTTTTCCATTGTTTGCTAGATAACTGTTCAAAGGACGGAAGCTTGTTCTAAACATCCTGCGGCGTGTCAAACGTTTCATATTTCTGTCGTCTTTCAGCACAACCCTACTGCACTGTTCAGTCCAGTTCAGTTCTTCAAGCTGTGTGAAAGGAATAGTAATCAAGTGGTCATTATGCACGCTCAGCATCCAGCTGGTCACTTTTCCGTTCCCTTGTCAGATATTCTCTGGCCGAGGACTGAGAATAAAAACCCAGAGAGAAGAGGCCTAGAGCTGGGGGACTGTGGTGACTGTGCACCGATTATCCTGAAAGTATTTTTATTTAGATCAATGCAACTAATAGATAAAAAAAAAAAAAAGACTATTTGCCCAATTTTTTTTTTTAGAACTGCCACTATTTTTTGCTCGATTACTTTATTACCTTGAAACCTCTATTATCAAGGTGCAGTCAAATACTTCTTAAATGACTTTCAAGCTGAATTTTGAGAACTAAAGTGATTTGCTGTTTTGCATTCGAACATAGAAATGGATTGTTGCACAGCAGTTGTACACTATGCGCTGTAAGAAAAGGTAAAAGGTGCCGCATTTGTAAGCCAAATAAATCACCATGGTGGTTCATTTCAGCTCAAGTTTACATTTTTACAGTGCATTTCTGTATACATCTGCCATCTTTGATTTGTGCTCCTGCATCCAAATTCATTCACGATGCATCAGATATAACGTTTTCTGGGAAAAAATACATCTAGATCCATTTTTGTAAATCAGACCAGTCAGGGTTCATGGGGTTAAACAGTTTAGGAGATGTATGTGAGGTGTGTTTGATGCCCTTTAGACAACTAGCAATCTTACAAACTTGCAATCTTAAAGTTTTTAACTCTTTCTCTCTTTACAAAAATGTAAATAGCATTTAAATGATATTTGCGCGTCCTAATTATTCTCTTTATTTTATGCCCTGCTATTCTAGTAAATAGTAATCTTATCTGAACATGCTATTTAATGGTGATCAGGTTCATTTATTTCAGTCTTTGCAGCCTTTAATATTCCAGGTTCAAGAGTGGACCCTGAGGCATTACAACTTTTTTTTTGCTTGAGCAAATGTGTGAAGAAGGCAACCTGTCTTAATTGTGCCTTTCACTCTACAGATGAATAAAAGGCCAAAAATGGACTCGAGTGCCAGGGGAGGAGGCTGGCTCTTGGCTTTCTGAGCTAAGATAATCATATTTGCACAAAAACGCTTAGGTATACATGAAAATTGTGCCGCTATACATTCTGCTGTTCAAAACTCCATTCCTTTAGAAGTGTCACAATTTTCTAGCAGCACTTGGTGTTGCTTCCTGTGGTAATCTAGCCCAGCAATCAGTTTTTTTGCTAACCTCTGTGCTTCCCCTTAATCCCTCAATGATGGAAACAAGAATGGATATACAATACATAGAGTAATTATTACTGAAAACCGATAATGTTGTTAAAGGAAATGATTCTCTTCATCGAATGAAGAAAAAGGGAAAAGAGTTTAAAAATGATAATTAATTATTACCAAGGGTGAGGTTTTTAGTTAAGTATAATAGTGATTTAGCAAGCAGATATACAGGGTGTGATCTGTGCATGTGTTGTCCGATCTGTTCAAACAGAGCTTTGCGTTCGTCTTAGAATTCTTTGTATGGCTCAAGTGTCTAATTCTGACTCATTGACCATAAAAGTAGCTCCAACTCACAGTCCCGTCTTCAGAAAAACATAAGCTATTTTTAAAAGCTGTTTTTATGGTTTGGTCACAAAAATCTTTTCCATTTTTTTCCTACTTTCCCAAAATTTGTTGTTCAGGATGCAACCTAAATACAAACAAAAACCGCACCCTCCTGCCATTTTTGTTTGTTGTGATTCTGCAGTTGCACGTCATAAGAATGGTTAGATGAATAGCTAGATAGCTAGATTGGAACTATGAACGTAAAACGTGAATTCTTGCATGCCGTTGCATCCGTGTATAGTTTACAAAGCAGTCAAACAGGAAATGACAGCACCTTATACAGAAAAGAGATTCACACTCGGTCTTTGAGTATTTTGGAGTTGACGAAGTCACATGAAAGTTATAAAACAGCGTTTTATATAAGCCCGTGTTTTCTCTTGTTTACATTAATTAGTGGTAGAAATACATACAAAACAAGAATAGACTTCAAAATGACATGTTTTAATGTGAACTAGGCCGCTTTGATTTTATTATAAATAAGAACACGTCTGATTTTACTAAAAGGTATAATGGGCGGTTTTATACTGGGATTACTAGAATTTTCTTTTCTTTTCAGCTTAAAAATAGCAATCAGACAAAGTATTCGTGGCCGAAACACAACACAGACAAAGACGAATGTGTTGTTTTTTTTTTTTGGGCTTTAGTGTTGTGCTGGTATTGGGATATTGTACTTAGTATTGCCATCAGAGTCAATGTGATGATACCGTGTATAACTCGCCAAAATAAAGTACTGTTTTTATCCCCCATCTAATCTGCCTGTCGCGGTTTGATGTGCTGTGATTGGCAGGAAACATGAACTTGGTTCAGTACTGTTCTGAAGAGTTTGAAAAGTGCTTTTTTGGTATATGTATATATAAATAATATATAAACAGTACAAGGCAAATTGCAGTAAGTGAGCTGTGGAACTAAAAATGAAGAGTTGCTTGCGTGCATCTGAACGAGAGACCGAGAAACCGAGAGTGTTTCAGAAATACATTCCTGAAATAGCAGGGAGAATTCAGGGAGGAGCCGGGAAAGAGGAAGTAACGCAAAATGCTGCGAGACTCTATTCAAAAAGCAGGAAATGCAAGAACTGGAAGCTGGTCTCACTCGATACACACACAATGCTGCTTTGAGGTTGTGTCATGTTTCCGTAACCGACAATAAAGTCAGTGAAACGAGATCCAGACAGGCAGGGCAGCTCCGCCCCAAAGCCGATATTTCCATCACATGCTCAGCTGATGAAAAGTGTATTCACTGGCTTTGGCGTGCCCTGCACTTGATAGAGCTGTTCAATGGAGCCTGTCCAAGTGCGCCGTTCCTCCTCATCATTCTGCCCCACTTTCAGCACTGACCTTTTCTCCGCTGATGCTTTAGAGCGCCAAGCATCGCTCCACTTCTCTCACACTCTGACAATGAAGATGTAGTGGTCTTGTAGAAGTTTATGGACCAAAAGTGCTTTATTTAGTCAGTAAATAGCTTCAGGCACTTAAAGCTGCATTGGAAATAACACAGAGAAATGTGATTTTAATGAAATGCTGTTTAATGATGGCCTTTTATTTAATAGTGGTTTGCTAATTGTGATGAAGCAGTGTTTATAGGTAGCATGAATTAGCATAGATTGTGGTTTGGCGATAGCATTTTATGATTATGAAATAACAGCACAAGAAAATGCTTCTAATTTCACTTTCACACTGACTTTTCAACATGTGAGATTAAAAGATAGAGAGGACAAGGCTCTTTATTTCAGATTCCTCCCTTAGACTTCAAGCCTACTATCATTTACTGTCTATTAAAACGAGAGTCAAGAAGACTGGGACATATGTACAAACAATAGATGACATGAAATGTACTGGATTTGAATAGATTTACTAGAATTTACTATTTAAAGACATTTTCAATCTCTTTCAAAACAGGAGTTGATCTAGTGGTATTTACCGTATGTCTTATAATTTATTTAAGACACATGCATTTCATCTTAACGGCAACTCTTTGTGTAATTCTGGAAGATCCCTTTTTTTATTAAACATTTAATTGGACAGTCGCGCTTTTATTACAAGTAGACAACACGTTTATGTAGTATCTTAAATTTTATGTCATATGTAAAGGTATAACATTTTCATACAATCTCATTTTTTTTATTGCATGGGTTTTATTGTACTAGTGTAGTTTTTGTAAATTTGGACAAGTCGCTGTTGTGAAGATAGGCCTAAATGCTGACATGGCATTAAAATCTTTACTACTACTCTTCCTTTTTCAAGTCCTATCATAAATATCATAAATACAAGGTGATTTATGATGATGTAATTACAGCTCGGAATCAGAACTGAGCTTGTCGGTAACAAATCATCATGACGACCACCAATGAGAACTGTGACTCCTAAAGCAGACAATGAGATTAAATGGGAATTGTTCAATTCTTCATTTTTCTTGTCATCGATGATACAAAAAATAAATGAAAACAATAATACGACGTGCCATAATTGCATACTCTGAGTTAATATAAGATTAAGTTCAGTGACTACACTACCTGTGGAGGAAGTCTTGTTTTTCTTTCCCCGCTATCCTCTAAAGCTACGTCTTTCTCAACAGACCAAATGCACATTCACCTGACAGGAAAAAACAAATAAGGATGCTTTCGCTTGCAAAGCTTGTTCTTTACTGTGCGATTTTGTTTTATTTATATGTTGGTATTTTGTCCATTCACAAGTGAAAATGTTTTTTTTCCTTGCTAGCCATGGTTCGTCTGTTGCAGATATGTGTAAAGGTTTTGCTTAGTCAGTGTTTGCTATTTCTAGCATTTGTAGAAATAAATGAGAGATGTGGTCAGAGCAGCATCTAGTACCACACTATAGCATCCGAGATGTTTACTTTGAGTATTTAAACCACAGTATAATTAGAGTTAGTGTAAAGCAGACTTATGCTGTCCCAGTTTCTTGTAATAGTGTTTTATTTTTTTTCTCTTTTGTTTAATGTAGTGTGTTTAATCTTTGAATCCGGTCTCCTGCTAAAAGCTGTTACACAGAATCGTGGGTCGTTCAGGTCATCGGTCTATTTTTATGAAAATGCTCTTCAATATTCAGAAGCACACGGGCACTTCAGCATGTTCTGCCTGGATCTCAGGCTTGTGTCTGAACAAGTCGGAGGCGGCATGCGCCCCACAGCGGCATCTGAACGCGGTCAGCGTTTCAGTGGGGAACAGAAACGAGCAGTGTTCGGCTGCAACCACGTGGTGCTTTGATTTCCTTCAGGGAAAGACTTGTAATCTCTTTACTGTGGTATCCCCTTAGCTGTAAATTAAGAGAATGCAGATCTATTATTTGGATTAGAGTTGAAGGATATATAAAGATTAGAGTTTCTTATTGTTACAACTGCTGACACTGTAATGATTATTGGTTAAGATGGGATTTTCAAGAGAGCGTGTGTGGGCATGTATGTACATGGGTGCGTAAAGGTTTGTCTTGCCAAGTCTAAAGTGAGGGTGTTTGGTGTCGTAAATCAAGCATGAGCTAGACACTTGACACGTGATGGTCCTATAGACGGAAAACCTGGATCTTCTGTCATCAGTGTGTAACTCTTGTTTCACAAAATTGGATGTGTTGCTTATGCTAGCATATCTCTTGTTTCCTTTTCTCTCTTCTGTCTCTTTATTCAACAGATAAAGCTGCTTTCACACTAGGCTTTTATTTTTTTTCCAGAATAAAATCCCCTTATGGGCTTTCACTGTAGCCATAGCAACATGCTTTGTACCTTTGCCTTCTGATTGTATGGGCTAATTAGCTAAATTATATATCTAGATTGAGTTCTTAATATGAAGGCAAATCAGTGAGCAGGAGGCTATGTTTGTGTAAAAATATCTTCAGTGTTCCTTATCATAAATCTTTTAACAAGTTCAAACAAGCTCTGTCCAGCCATGTTGGTGTTGGTGCTTGGCCCCTGAGTTGTTTCCTGATGGGTCAGGTGATAAAAAGTGCTTGTCATCACTCATTGCTTTTCTGAAAAGTGGAACTTTGCCAATATAAAAAAAAAAGCATGGCATTCCTTCTGCCATTTTTTTTAACCTGAGACCTTAATGGAGAAGTAATGATTATTCCGCTTGTTTGGGCCTCAGGATAAGGCAGGGCAGAAAGTAAAATATACCTGAATGAGTCATTTTAGCTCATTTGGTTATGAAATAATGCTTAAGACACATTAAGGCATTTTTACAGTATTATCTTTATTAGAAATTCCAGAATCGATACATTGATACATTAATATTCAATTGGGAAAGGGTTCCTGCTGTCTATGCTAGCAGTGGGCATTAGCTAAGATAGCTAATGGACTAGCTTAATATGCAAGTTCTGTGACTAAAAGTGTTATCATGTGCTAATGATTTGTCATAGACTTCCTGGTGTTGGCTGAGACTATGCTGTGACATCTCAACCTGAGCTCATACTCCATGTAACACCAATAATACTGAGAATGTTTCTGTTTTGCAATTAAATGTAATATGAAATAGCAGTGCTAGGCACCCTGATCATAATATTAGAATAGTTTGTAATGGGTTTTTTGAGTTCAAGCATTTCTGTTTAGCTCTTGAAGTGCTAATGGGATGCAACTCATTCTGATACTGTTCGAAAATGTCTCTTATTTTTAGATTGAATTGAATTTGTGTCACACTTGCTGTGATTAATGTGGTGGGCCAGCAGGACAATGCTTGAGCCCCTCTTTCACCTTTGACCCTTTACACTCCACTCTTGCTGAGCTGCACGCTCCTGTCTCCCAGGGGCCCTTGGTGAATTTCAGGCTTTTGTGTGTGCTGTGCACTTGGGTGTGCCTGTATTGTGATTCTTGCACAGAAAGTTTAATACTAACCTCCATTTGTAGAGAGGCCTCAGAATTTTTACTTTGCTTTTTGTTTGTCGGCATTGCAACCTTTTTTCATGTTGCTTAATAAAGCAAGCTTTTCACAGTGCGAGCCGACGTTTTCTGATTCCATCTTCCTCCTCCTAATTGCAGTGTAAACCACAAGACATTCAGGAGAGATTCTAAGCTCAAACCCTCTTCTTTGCTGTGTTTGTGCAGACTAACACTCCTTAAGCCGAGCTCAAATAAAGCAATTTGATGAGCTACAGTACAATATAATGAGCCCAATACGAACTTAATCACTGTTTACATGCACTTTGTTATTTCAGACTCGAGCAATAAGTGTAGCGACTAAATTGCAATCCACATCATAGACAGATTTATTGTAAACATTTCCTGCTTTTTTTTTCCCAAACGTCAACTATTAATTTTCGGTGTTTCTATGCACAACGTAACTCCTCTGAGCAAGGCCCTTAACCCCATAACTGCTTAGTTGCATGAGTTGGATAAATGTTGCTCTGGAAAAGTTCATCTGCCAAATGCCTTAAATGTATGTAAATGTCAGTTTTTTGTTTTTTCGCACCATTCTTGATGTTTTATGTTCATCCTCATTCAGAAAATAATATTAAAACTTAAGCATTAGCCAGTGTGTACATTTTGTCATGCACCCTTTGTAAACTCCTCCCTTTGTTTGTATGTTTGTGGACACCTGACTAGATGTGATTTTGAAACATTTCAGTCCACAATTAGCCCCCATTTGCTGTTATAGTAACCTCCACTCTTCTGGGAAGATGTTCCACTAGATTTTAGAGTGTACTCGATGAGATATGTGCTAATTCATGCACAAGGCTGTAAGTAAAGTGAGGTATGGATGGATGTAGGTGAGGTGAGGAGGCCTGGGGTCTAGTCAGATTTCTAATTAATCCCAAAGGTGTTCAATAGAGTTGAGTTCAGAGGTCTATAGCTGGAGATTTTCCTCTCCAACCCATGTAGATTATATCTTCATTGAGCTCACTTTGTGCACATGAAAGTAGTGGTTAAGACTTCTAAATGGAATGTTGGGAATTCAAAATTCCAGAACTACCAAGCTGGCACTGCTGGGCCCTTGAGCAAGGCTCTCAACTGCTCAGTTGTATAAATAAGATAATGCCCTCTGGGTGATGCCATAATATAAATGTCACAGGGCATGCTGGAACAGGGTTGGGTCTTCAAGTTCAAGTGAAGGGCAAATGCAATTCTACCTCCTGTGCAATTGTGTTCCGCCAGCCACATGGTTGAAAATTTCCCAGTATTTTTGTCCATATAGTGTAGTTTACCAGTTATAGTTAGATAAGTATTCAATAGATTAGCATTGGCTAAAAATAAATGATTGTAATAAAATTAGTGTGTGGGGGGGGGAATGGCCATTAAGGCCACTTTATGAGGACACTTTGTATAAAGGACACTGGATATGATTTTGGACATGGTGCTGGGTTTAGCTGCATTGTTTGCTGTGGGTATTTAGCCTGTGACTCAGGTTGTCCATTTTAAATGTCTCTGACTTGCAACTCGGTGTGTTGAGTACATCTTGTTCAGAGCTGTAGTCTTTGCTCTGGTGAACTGCAGGCCATAAAGCACTCCAGCCTCACTCCACATCAGAGCACTCCTACACTACATATTGCCCCACACACACACTCACACACACATGAACACACATCAATAGACAGAGTGGGGGAGAAACCAAAGCGGAGAGAGGAAAAAAGACCCAGAGGAGAGGGGGAGGAGATGCAAAAAGCACCAGTGTAGTGAATTAATGAAAAATCTTGTGCCTGATGCTGCAGCAGACTATAACAGACTTCGTTCTTTCTTTCTCTCTTTTTCTCTTTGTCACTCACTCGCACACACAACTACTTTCTCTCTCAGACTCTCTTACTATTATGGGAAGTATTTCTGTCTTGGAAAATTCTCTGGGTACTGTGTGTGTGTGTGTGTGTGTGTGTGTGTGTGTGTGTGTGTGTGTGTGAATTATCTTCTCTATATAACAGATACACTTTATGAAAAAAAGTACACCTGACTTTTCCCAGCCGTGTGTGGTTCTTCCCCGAGCTTTGTTCTTCCCTCAATCTTAGAGCCACACTATTATATATGGTGTATTTGGGTGCCTTGTATTTGGGTATAACTTCTTGTAGAAATAACTTACATGGGTTGGAGTGGAAGAACTTAAGTGGCCTGTTAGAGTTTTAACCTCAACCCTACTGAACATCTTTGGGCTGAATTGGAACACTGACTGACCCAGGCCTCCTCTCCTCACCTACATCAGTACCTGACTTTACTAACACTGTTGTGGCTGAATGAGCAAAATCTTCACTAATACACTTCAAAATCTAGAGACACATTTTTTCAGAAGAGTCGAGGTTATAATAACAGCAAATTAGGGTGTAATGTGGAATGGGATGTTTAAAAAACCACATACCAGTCTTGTGGTCAGGTGTCCACAAACCTTTTTTTACCCATAGATGGATAATATGTGGACCTTATCTATTTTTTGCTTTTCAACGGGTTAATGAGACACTAAATGCTTATTGAAATGAAAATCTGAAATGATGTGCTGAATTGGTTTAGTTAAATTGTTAGGCGATGTGAATGGGTACTCTTGTTAACAACAGGCTGTGTTGTTATCCCAGAGCAATGATAAACAATTATTTGCTCATCAGCATTTGACTTTCTTTCTTTCTTTCTCTTTCTCTCTGAAACACACCATGACTGTTAGAGCGCTCACACTCGAGACCCCTTCCATAATTTTGAAACAAATGGCTCCTCACATGAAACGTCACCTCTTCAATGATTATAAACAAAATAAAAAACTGCATAGAAAGAACCTCCAATTTTAGTTTGTTATTCTCTTAGTGAAGCTTCTCAGCACAATGTTTTTTGCTTATGCTGAGGAAAAGGCAAATATGTTCGATAAGAATCAGTGATATTAGTAATGGATCACTGCTAGCAGTGCATTCATCTGTTTCCTTGTGGTTTTACTGAGGAGGGAAAAAAACAAAAAACGCCCGGATCACATGACGTATGCAAAAGATTTAGATGCGCATTGCTCATAAACTATTAATAACTATGGGCTTATTTTCATTATTTTATACATTTCTAACAACACAATCTTTTCTGTTTTATCGAATCCTGATTAAGCTGATGAGTTCGGCTTTGCTGTGGGACTGAAGTTATTATTTGAGATCAGATCTAAATAGACTTTCCTCTCTAGACTTAAACAGCGTGCTCTGTGAACTACAGACTGAGGTTTATCTTCTGTCTTCAGAACAGTGTTAATACGAAAGTCCCTATTAGAATCGGTTTGCCTCTGCATGCACCGAGGAGAACAAGAGTAGATGGGGTGGGTTTGTTGAGAAGAAACTGAGAGTAAGACAGGGTTGTAGACAGATGTGTTTTTTTTTTTTTGGGTGTTTTTTCTCACTCTTTAGGTCCCCTGGTGGTCTAGTGGTTAAGATGCAGCGCTCTCACCGCTGCGACCCGGGTTCGATCCCCGGTCAGGGAACCATCCCCAGCCACTCTCAGTGCCGGTCCCAATCCCGGATAAATTGGGGAGGGTTGCGTTAGGAAGGGCATCCAGCATAAAACATGCGCCAAATCAAACGTGCGGACTCTTTATTTTTCTGTGAAGAACAGAGAATTAAGAGCTGGTTGTGGAGCAGGAGCTGGATGGTGAGGTCAAGGAGTGTGTGTGTGTGTGTGTGTGTGTCTGGGGTGGGGGGTAGCAATTTAATAAAGTAATTTTTTCCTCAGCTGCTTTCACAGTTGTCCTGTGTGCTTGAATTCAAGTGCATGTCTGTTCCTTAAGTGTGCACTTGGATCAGGACTCACTAAAGACACACACATACACATACACATACACACACACACACACACACACACACACACACACACACACTCACACACACACACACACACACACACACACACACACACACACACACACACACACACACAGACCTTGGTTCTGAGCTGCGAACAAAACGACAGCTGCTCCAGAGATTGAATATGATCCAGTGTAATGAAGGGAAGTAGAATTTCATGGCTGTAGTTAGAAATGTTGCTGATGTGTGTGAAATGTCAGAGATGGGCCGAGGTAATGAGGGTGCCTTGACCCTGCTAATAGTGAGAAAAGAGTTGAGTGTAGAGTTTACAACAAAAATGAAAAGTCCTGTCAGAATGATGAAATTTTAGTTTATACATACAAAAAGCAAGCAACATTTTGCATATATATGTATATATAAATATAAGTAAACTTTTGAATTTGGAAGAATGAATGTGTAGCTGTTTGTTAAATGGTCATAAAATTGATGAATACTGCAAAATGCAAAAGTAAATGAAATTTCGAACATGTTTGAACCGTGGCCGATCAGATTACAGCCATTTTTCAAAGCACAGCAGTACAAACCGTTCATAAATATGTTTAATTTCTTCTTACCTTTTATTGATTTTTCACATAATTCAATTACTTTTGTTCAGAAAGGATATCAGGTTAATCAGCTCATCTTGTTTAAATAGAATAAAATAAAAAATCATAACCGATTTTGTATACTGCCCAGGAATGCATTGTACAATTTTGGCCGGTCCTTGACGAATGATCAATATAGAATAAAATAGATGACCAATGTGAAAGAATCATGGTAATTTATTTGGTTGTGGCTCCTAAATGTGTACTGTGAGAGGTTTAAAGATCGTTGTCCTGATCTTACAACCAAATATTTCTGTCAGAAAATGTGACCTACATCTACTGCACTCAAATACCATGAAGGCTAAAATAAGTAAAAGGAAGAAAACCAATAAGTAGTTATCACAAATAGGACTGTACATTTTGGCAAGGCTTCTATTTATATGTGCAAACCTCAAGCTCTTTTTGGCTAGGGAAAAGAGGCCTCTTTTCCCGGGCCATGACTGGGTCCATATTGTCCACTCTTGCTGCCGCCTCTTTTTTTTTTTTTTTTTTACAGTACACATAAACATAATCACAGAAGCTTTATTAGCCTTGGTCTGTTTGTTCACCACTACCATCATACCTACTTTTATTAGATCCATGTCTCACACTGTGATTTGTACTAAGCATAGAAATCTATAAAAGGCATTAGACCCTAATTAACCACATGGAAAGAAAACATAAAAACACCAATATACCATTTCTTTTCCATATAGTCATTAATCCTGTTTTTTTTTTTCGTGTTAAATTGTGACTGAAGAACCGGGGTTGGAAATCCCGTTATATCTTCTGTGCAGCTGCTACACAGGAAACCTTGACTAAAGCAGGTGTGTATGTACGTACCCTGCTACTCTGCATTCTTCTAAACAGCTGTCTCTCCAGTGTCTCCACCTGGAATGTGCCACGGTCATGACACTATGCGAGACTGGAGACATGACTCTGTTTGGACCCATGTCGGACGTCTCCTGCCTGAGGGGTTTTATTACTCGTTTAGGCCTGTGCTGCACCCATGGTGTGTCCTGACTGCAGGGGCGTTGGTTCACTCGCATTTGCTGTGTGTAGAAATGGATCCTTTAAGGACTCCATGGCATCTCTGACATTTGTTTTAAACCTGCTCTTTGGACAGGTGCTTTTTTTGTTTGTTAAAGTAACTCAGTTACTAGTAACTTTGTGTGTTATGGGAATATGGATAAGGTCTAATAGTAACGCATGTGTTATAACTCAAGGTGATGATGCAGTTCTAAGTTTTTTTTTTATTCCTTCCATTCCTTTAAATAGTTATGCTGCTGCTTGATTTTATTTTATTTTTTTGTTGCTTTACATAGCACACTGCACTGCTACAATAGTAAAAGGCAATTTTCAGGCTAATTACAAAGCAGTCAGGGGCCACCCTGTCTGCCCCCCTGTCTGTCCTGTACTGTAGATATCTGTCCCACTCACCTGGCTGTCCGGCGGTCCGTCTTTGTTGTCTGTCTGTCTATTTATTGGCCTGTTTTCTTGTTCTCTTTGTTTTTTCTTTGTCGCTCGGTGTTTGTCAGTCTGATTGCCTGTCTAAATCTTACCCTGCATGTTATTCTGTCTCTTTCTATGTCTCTGCCTCTCTATCTCTTTTTCTGTCTATATGTCTTTGTCAGTTTCTCTGTTTCTGTTTGTCTCTTTTGTTGTCTGTCTGTCTGTCTCTATGTTTGTCTCATACTCTCTTTTTTCTGTCTGTCTGTAAGTTTCTCTCTTTCTGGTTTTTTTTTGTTTGTTTGGTTTTCTACAGTCTAAAAGGGAGTAATTTTGTGGGGGTTTTATTTGTTTAGTTTTTGTTTTAAGTCTCAGACATATTTCCGTTTGTCAGATGTTGGTTGTCTTGATTTATGCAGATCAGGTGACGTTTGAGTTTTTGTTGAAGAACAAGCGGAAAACAAATTTATTTTAGTTCCACTATTGCACACAATGAATTAGATAGGAACTGCAGGAATGCCCCTGACTGCTTTGTAATTAGCCTGAAAAGTGCCTTTTACTATTGTAGCAGTGCAGTTTGCTATGTAAATCATTAAGATTCAGCTTATTGAACATTTAGTCTACTTCTGTAGCCAACTGATTGCTGACAGAAGTCATAATTAAGCAGTCGGTGCTGTTGCCAGGATTCTTTAGCTTTCAATACGAGTCTTTACTAAATGATGGCTGGGTTTTATAATTCTTTTAAAGATTGCCTTTATTAACTAATAATAATGTTTTATAATAATGTTTTATATATATATATATATAGCTATGAAGCTATGATTGCTTTTAGTTTTTCTTAACTAATATATATATATATATATATATATATATATATATATATATATATATATATATATATATATATATATATATACACACACACATACAGTACAGACCAAAAGTTTGGACACACCTTCTCATTCTTGATGAGCTTCAAGAGGTAGTCACCTGAAATGGTTTTCATTTCACAGTTGTGCCCTGTCAGGTTTAATAAGTGTGATTTCTTGCCTTATAAATGGGGTTGGGACCATCAGTTGTGTTGTGCAGAAGTCAGGTGGATACACAGCTGAAAGTCCTACTGAATAGACTGTTAGAATTTGTATTATGGCAAGAAAAAAGCAGCTAAGTACAGAAAAATGAGTGGCCATCATTACTTTAAGAAATGAAGGTCAGTCAGTCTGAAAAATTGGGAAAACTTTGAAAGTGTCCCCAAGTACAGTCACAAAAAACATCAAGCGCTACAAAGAAACTGGCTCATATGCGGACCGCCCCAGGAAAGGAAGAGAGTCACCTCTGCTGCGGAGGATAAGTTCATCCGAGTCACCAGCCTCAGAAATCGCAGGTTAACAGCAGCTCAGATTAGAGACCAGGTCAATGGCACACAGAGTTCTAGCAGCAGACACATCTCTACAACAACTGTTAAGAGGAGACTGTGTGAATCAGGCCTTCATGGTAGAATATCTGCTAGGAAACCACTGCTAAAGAAAGGCAACAAGCAGAAGAGACATGTTTGGGCTAAAGAACACAAGGAATGGACATTAGACCAGTGGAAATCTGTGCTTTGGTCTGATGAGTCCAAATTTGAGATCTTTGGTTCCAACCACCGTCTCTTTGTGCGACGCAGAAAAGGTGAACGGATGGACTCTACATGCCTGGTTCCCACCGTGAAGCATGGAGGAGGAGGTGTGATGGTGTGGGGGTGCTTTGCTGGTGACACTGTTGGGGATTTATTCAAAATTGAAGGCATACTGAACCAGCATGGCTACCACAGCATCTTGCAGCGGCATGCTATTCCATCCGGTTTGCGTTTAGTTGGACCATCATTTATTTTTCAACAGGACAATGACCCCAAACACACCTCCGGGCTGTGTAAGGGCTATTTGACCAAGAAGGATAGTGATGGGGTGCTGCGCCAAATGACCTGGCCTCCACAGTCACCGGACCTGAACCCAATCGAGATGGTTTGGGGTGAGCTGGACCGCAGAGTGAAGGCAAAAGGGCCAACAAGTGCCAATCATCTCTGGGAACTCCTTCAAGACTGTTGGAAGACCATTTCAGGTGACTACCTCTTGAAGCTCATCAAGAGAATGCCAAGAGTGTGCAAAGCAGTAATCAAAGCAAAAGGTGGCTACTTTGAAGAACCTAGAATGACATATTTTCAGTTGTTTCACACTTTTTTGTTATGTATATAATTCCATATATAATTCCACATGTATTAATTCATAGTTTTGATGCCTTCAGTGTGAATCTACAATTTTCATAGTCATGAAAATAAAGAAAACTCTTTGAATGAGGTGTGTCCAAACTTTTGGTCTGTACTGTGTGTGTGTATGTGTATATATGTGTGTATATATATATATATATATATATATATATATATATATATATATATAAACATCTGAAAATCTCCTAAATATTGTGATACTTATTGATTTGATATTTTTGTCATATCACCCACCTCATATCCCTCCATAACAGCTGGTAATTTATTATCTACACCTGCAGGTTGGCATTAGCTGGAAATGGAGATGGATGTGCCTCGACCCTGTTTCTCCTGTCTTCTGGCTTTTTGGCTTTCTGCCTTGTAAAGTAGCTCAATAGGTGCTTCTGGGTATTGGATGTTAAACAATGATGACTATGTCATGAGGGGATGGTGTCTGAAATTTCAAACCTTGATGGTGTTTGAAGAAGAATTATTCTAAGAGGATGCTCATTTTTGAGTTATTTACCAACTTATCTTTGATAACTGCCTGGTTTAAATAAAGGTAGTTTGTGTTATCTCTTATTATATTATGAGAAATGGATCCAACTGATAAAAAAATATTGTGGGTGGGAATAAATGGATAATAAATGGAATAGAAAAAATATGTATTGGAAAAATGATAAATAAGTAAAAAATACTTCCTGTTCAGGCCACACCCTCTTATAAGAACTATTTAAAGCTCTAAGCAGATCCGGAGAGTGGCATTGTATTACAATCTGTAATACCAGTTTAATCACAACCTTAAGAGGTGGTAGCTCAGGGGTTCATTCATTGGACTTAAGGTCACAAGTTCAAATCCTAGCACCACCAAGCTGTCACTGCTGGGCCCTTGAGCAAGGCCCTTAACTCTGAATTGCTGGTTTGTAAACGCTCTGGATAAGGGCTTCTGTCAAATGCCATAAATGTAAATGTAATTAAATGGCATTAGTCAATCAAAAACATTTAACAACTCTACAACTTAAACAACTTCTAGGGTCTATACAGCACATTCGTTTTCTGTGCTTTTGGAACCTTCTCAACATGAAGTCTGTTCTGTGGCCAGTTCAGGGTTTTTTGCTTCTTTCTGCACCATCTTGGTTTCCTGCATGACTGTGTTTGGAGCTGAAAGTCCCCAGCTCTGTAAATGAATGACTTATTGTTCTAGTGTATGCTTCTGTTTATGCCTGTGTCTTTAACCTCACGACCCCCACAGACTTGTTTAGGAAGGACTGAATAACATGACTTTGTCTTGATATGATAAATAAAGACCCATTTTGTGGAGTGTTGCAGGTATTGTGAAATCTTTCGCTAGCGTATTTTAAGCAGCTATTTAAAACATTTTTATTTTTTTTGCTGCCAATATACAGTTTGTAAAACCATTTATTTTATCGTGATATGTATCATGCACCGAAAAACGCCTTCAGGTATCATGATGTGGGTTTTTTGTCATATAGCCCAGTTGTTTGTGTATTTTTTATTGGAACAGGTGTCAGAGATGATTTAAATAAGATAAAATGTGTGTGTCTGTGTGTGTGTCTGTGTGTGTGTCTGTGTGTGTCTCTCTCTCTGTTGGACTTGATGTCTCTAATCCCTGTTTCGACTTTGATTTGACATTGATTATGCATTTTATTTACACTATTAGATTATCTGAATGCATTAAATTCAGTCAAGCTGCTTTTCTCCATGGCTTCCTGCCAGTTTTTCACAAGTCACCTGTGCGTGTGTGCGTGTGTGTGTGTGTGTGTGGTCTCAATGGAAAGAAGCCAGCTTGTACTTGGGATAGTATGCCTCTGATTACATGAGGAATCCTGGCCCAGTTGATGCACCATTGCATGAGTGTTTATCTGCAGCGCTGAATGCAGCATCATTAGCAGAGGCTGATGGGAAAGAGGGGGTGGTTTGGAGGTGAACATTTTCCTGCATCAGCACACTGCATGGACAATCTGTATAGTCCTCTTGGGAAGAGCTTCAGCAACAATTCTCAAAGTGGGGTTTGTGAAACACAGCCATGGGTCTGTCCTTGTTTTAACTGTTTGTCTTCAGTGGAAATGAATAAACCATTATGTAGCCATTTTATCTACACGTGGCATCTTGTTGTAGTCTGTTGATAGAAGGTACATACAATGCTTTTTATAAATAAACAATTAAAATTTTTTATTATTATTAGTAAGACATCAGTGTCCTGTTTTTACACTGAGGTAAAACTCTTGTGATTCAAAACTGTATTCAATATTTGTTACATCCCTGAGGGTTTAGCTTGCTAAATGTTGTTATAGGTTTTCCTTTTCTGGTCAGTTTTGGCATTAGTATGAATCCTGAATATCTGTTGTTTGTTTCTGACAATGATGCATGATAATGATGCAGCCTAACAATTTTTTTCTCTTTCTCTTCCATGTTATCATCACCTCTTCTGCCGTTCTGGAATGTTACACTTCTCAGGTAATGAAAACATTTCCAACTAGTTTGGATTTCTTCAAATAATTAGTTAATAGTGAAATTTTTTTTTTTTTTAAAGATTTCCTTTTTACCAGCCAACTGTGTTTGTTTTTCTTGATGTTTGCGCTCCACCTGTACTGAGGGTCAATAAAACAGACTGTCTGGACAGATTAAGGATTTTAAGGCGTTTCATCAGAAGGAGAAAAATGTGTTGTAACAATATTTGCTGAAAAACTTGAAAAAACGAGCTAGCTAATACAGGTGTTAGGTATCATGAAAAGGCAATGTATTATATCTGGTGAACTGTGTTGGGGAGGTTAAAATCAGTTCGAATGAAAATTATTCTTTTTAATAAAGCACATACATTATAACATTGACTCTCCTGCAGTCCTCAAAATGGCAGCAGTTACACAGGAATGAGTCGACTACCTAGCATGCTTGTGGAACACGACATTTAGAAGATATTGAACAGAAAAGATGCATTTTTAGAAAAAATCTTTAATAATTCAATAATTTCTCTGCTTTTGAACCAAACAATGGAAATGAAACATACTGTTCAGACACACAGGAGAAGTATGTTAGCTGTGCTTCCTGCTAGTTTATGCTCTAAAGAAACTGTCAGACTTATTGTGCCTGAGGTAATACTGCTGCAGGTCTATAGTTAGAAACGATTCTGGTGTTATTTAGAGTTATTTATGTACAATGATGAATTGTTACAGTCTGATAGCACTAGATTTACTGAATTCTACAAATAACACAAAACGTATAAAGAATGACTCATCAAACTTTGCTATTGTTTTTTTTTTTAATTCCTCAACAACCATTGTAGGTTATACAGAGAGAGTAGTCCACCTGTCTCTCATTTTCAACAGAAAAATACTAGAAACATTTTTATGATTTTATTTTATAATTGCTTATTAAATAAAAGTAAAATAAATAATGTTATTACAATGTAATTTGGTAGAGAAGTGATAAGACTTTGAGGTGAAAATTCTGCAGATCATTGTTTTAAATAAAATAAAAAAAAAAATCACAATTTACTAATTATTAAAAAATGTTTTTTAGAAAAAGATTTTTTATTTGGTAATTTTGTCTTGTATTATTTTACTTTCTTGAATTGACTATATATATATATACACACACACATCATGTATATGTTCAGGCTTTCCCAAAGCCTTCTATTTTAGTGTAATTCTTGTAATTTTCTCTAGAAGCTGGTACTTTCTGTCAGACCTGCTTGTGTATGAGTGCAGTCAGGCAGTTTAATGCCTGGACTCGGACTAAAAGTATACTATTGCAGCCCTGTGGAGTGATGTACCATTAGTCTTAGCAACAGATTGCTATGAGTAACAATTCATGTGCCTCATAACTAAATTAAACAGGTAATATCCTGTAAAGACGATCAATATCTAGGCGTCTGTAGTGCCTTGGGGTTTTTCCCAGAGGACTTGCTGACCAGCATTACCACACCATCGGCTCACTCTTCTTTCTGGCTTCCTTATGTGCTTTTCTCAAAAACAGCGCTCTTCCCAATCCTCTTGATGATCACTGCTAATTACAGCCTGTTACCCCAAGCACTGTGCGCAGTTCATGTTCTCATGGGAAACGTGTTTGTGACTTTAAAAATGGCGTGTTGGAAGTTTGGAAGAAATGTGGCTGAGGAGTTACTGTGTTTATACTACCCCAGAGTTTGTTTTATGGATTTAGTACCCTTGTTGAAAGGATATTTGTTAAATGCAGGGCGTTTGTCGCTCTTAAACCGCAAAAGGTAATTAATTGTCTAAAGCAGTTTTTATCATCCATGTACAGTGTAAAAACATTTTTTATTTCAATTGTGGTAAAACAAAGAACTATTTAACTAAGAGATAATCCGGTGTGTGTTACACCTTCAAAACCACAAAACCTAAAAAGTAGTGCAATAAGATTACCTTTACTTAAATGCATTTACAAATAAAGTGTGTATGAGAGATAGAGAGAGAACAAGAGAATAAAGCTGTTGGTGTTAACTCCTTGTGCAATTGTTTGCTATATTTCTAATTTTAACGTTTTCACCAGCTCAACAAATTCATCGTGCCTATTTAACAAAATCGACATTTTCACCATATAAGTTGAAGTGACACACAAACATAATCCATTTAGCTCAGTAAGGCCATTAGGGAATTATTACAATTGTGCTTTCATTCTGTATGCAGCTGGTAATTGTATGTTACTATACTTACAGTTCTTTATAAGACAGGGCATTAATATTTGATGGTGATTAAACTGACTGCAACTTCCTCTATCTTCCAGCAAATCAGAATCGAGCATTCAGATCGCCAGGGGTATAACAGTAAATATATTGAACAAATCGCCAACATAATCCATCTTTTTAGTTATTAGGTTTATTTTAAATTTGACATTCACAGTCATTTTTTGGAGCATTGAGAACCATGTTGACATGTTGTTTAAAGGTGAAAGGTTTTTGAGATTCATTTAAAGCCAGTTCAATTAGAATGGCCAGTAAATGACAGTCCATTCGGCAAAGAACACTATAAAAGTAAAAAAAACTCAGTGACTACATCATGTAATACAATTACTTTCATAAAATGCTTTATTGTCCTTTCTGGAGAACTATTCGAGAAATTCAGAGGTAAACACAAAAACGTGCCATGGAGGACATTAACAACACAGAACAGGAGCATCATGAGGATACATCGGCTTGCATAATATGCAAACACTGAGCAAATAATGCTTTTATTATTAAAAACTTATAAATGTAGCAATGTAATGAGTTTATAGATAAATAAACCTATTCTATGTCAATGTTAGCGTGTCATAAAGTGAAGGTGGAAATAACATTTGGGGGCTGGGAATTGACCATGGCTCTCTTGATGTAGCACTGAGTCAAGATGACGAGATTAGATGCTGCAGGGTGAGGGTGATCTCCAGAGATCACGCAATTTGATTCGATTTTGATTAAGGGCACCATACAATATAAAATCAATACAAAATATAACAAAAGTTCTATCTCCTTTATTATGATCATATTATCACTGCTAACATGAAATTGTAATGTAAAGAAAATAGAAGCTTTAGGGCTTGAAGAATAATTATCACCCGGATATGTAATATTTACATATGGATCGGAGGAAAAAGTAGTCTACATTTCAATGTTCTTTTTTTTTTTAGTCATCGTGTATTGATAAATTGGTAAATAGTTCTCTGAGCCATGTTAGAAAAATTCTAAATAAAATGTATATTATTTGTACAGACGCTCCCCACCATACGAACGAGTTACGGTCTGAACAACCGTTCGTACCATGAATTTGTTCGTGAATTGTTTGTTAATGACTACGCAAATAATAATATAAATACTATCAAATAAACAATAACATATACTACAACAAGTCAAAATACTGTATACAATGTTTTGTAGTAAGTAATAAAAAAAATAAATAAATAAAAAAAATGTATTAAAAAAAAATTTTTTTACTTAAAGCTAGCTAGTGCCGGCTGTCCTCCGTTTAGAAATTTTTTTCGACTCCGAACAAATTTCACTTTGAGGACCGGTTTGATCGTATCCACGAAAGTTCATAAAGTAAATGTTCATAAAGTTGGGGAGCGTCTGTATATACATTTTACACATCTGCCACTAGGTGGTTCTATTGATTTCTCAAATCAGATTTGTCAGAAACTGATTAGTAATTTTTTACTAATAGAGGATGGACAGGATTAGAAATGAGTTTATTAGCGGGACAGCGCATATAGGACGTTTTGAAGACGAGGTAAGGGAGGCGAGATTGAGATGGTTTGGACATGTGCAGAGGAGGGACATGGGGTATATCAGTAGGAGAATGCTGAGGATTTAGGAAGGTAGGAAAAGAGGAAGGCCAAGGAGGTGGTTCATGGATGTGGTGAAGGAAGACATGCAGGTGGTTGGGGTGAAAGAGGCAGATGTAGAGGCCAGGGGGTATGGGGTATGATCCGCTGTGGCGACCCCTAATGGGAAAAAAAGAAGTCTAATAGCAGCTCTGATCACCAGTAAATCAACGCGGTGATAGTGTCTGTAAGGAAGCGCGTATTTCACGCTGATGGGAGGAATCAAAAATGTTGGGACAACGTATAAAATGTAAATAAAAACAGAATGCAATGAATTGCAAATCTCATAAATCTATATTCGATTCACAATAAAAATGTAAAACTTATTGAGAATATATATATATTATTAACAGAATTTTTAAATTGTTCCAGAATTTGTAACCACAGTCTTTCACAGATTGGTGAAGTTCTACCCCTTTTTATTTCTGAGAGACTCTGCCTCTCTAAGATACATTGTTTATACGTGCGGGACATTTGGAACAGTTAAGTAGATCATATCTTTAGAAAATTAAATAATAAATGTAAAGCACACACACACACAAGCGCACACGCGCACACACACACACACACACACACACACAATTACATCTGTATTACCCAAATGTTTTAATTTGATTTTTCCATTTAATATATAATAAAAAAGTGTATTGCATTAATTTGATTGATAAAAAAATAAAATCATGACAGGAAAATATGAAAGTGAGGAAATAAATAGGAATAAGGGCGCTAATACCGTTTTTAATGTGGGTGGTGTTATTATCTCCAGTGTTTTATTAAGGATCAGTCTCCTTGCTTTAACCTGTTGCTCCATTCTAATTATCAAGAAATCAGGAGATGATTCATATTGAATACACTGGTGTCAGCACCCAGTATATACACATGAATATATGGTTCATTCACACAGCACACAAAGTTAGTGAGAAAAGGGTGTTGGGGTCGGGCAAGATCATTTAAATATCTCTACTTTTTCCATACTTTCTACTTACTCACTGATGTATGCAAGTATGTTATCAGCTTTGCACATCAACTTCTGAATTGTGCATACATACACACACACACACCCTCATGTACACACCCGTATAGGTTTGACTCACTGAAAGAGTAAAGCACATGTTCTGGCTCGAGCAGTGACATCATCTGCCTTGTGGTCAAAGTACAGTTCCTGCTCAGCGCATGCTGCTCTCTCTCTCAGAGCTACCAGGCTGCCTGACTGACACACATACACACACGCACAAAGCCGCAGACCAGACAGAGAAAACTGACCGAGAAGACCCCTAGATTTCTATAATGACTCCGGACCTTTGACACTTCGGATTCCACAATTGACTCTACGGATGAACTGAAGCCTCTTCCTTTTTTTTTTTTTTTGTTTTCATTGAAAGTTCTAACCGCTTTCACATGATCACCTTTCTTCCTTTTTAACGCTTCTCAAAGTTTGTAGCTTTCTTTTTCTATTTTTTTCTCGCGGTTACATGGCTAAGTTGATATGAGTGCCGCAGCATCATACAGACAATATCTTCAGGACCTTGAATTCAAACGAGGTTGGTTCTTTTCTTTAATAGTTAACATATGGCTAGTTTGTTAGCACATGCATCAAAATACATTTTTTTTTTTTTACCCAGTCATGTTCTGTAGAGAAAATGGCCAAGCACACAGTTTTATTGTCTTTCAATGGATTTATTAGGGATGGGTAAAAGTATAGTTTCAGGCGTCTCACTGTGCCATGTATTGTGTTTGGGGTGTCTGCAACAGGACAAACTTTATACCTGTATTTTGTAGCTTTTAACAGTGAAATATCACTGTGGTGTTTCATTTGCTGTGAACAGTTTTGCCTTCCCATAAACAGTATAACAGTTTAACCAAAATATACATTCATTTTCTTTTACCTTTTTTGATACTCAGTAGAGGAAATGAGCTAAGCACAATTTTATAGTAAAATAACGGAAACTATAGCTCCAGTTTGAAACAGCTCATGTGGTTTCCTTTCAGAATATAACTTATTATATATAGGTCACCAAAAATATGTGTACATTTGGGAATGAAAGTCTTTATTTCCTTTTGAATGTTGCACTAGCTGTATTATTGTGAGGCTTATGTTAGTGTTAAGAGCTGTTCAAATGTAGTGATTTTGATAAAAAGCCTCTGATACTGGCTTCCAAAATGACTGTGATGCTTCAGTACTGCAGCAGGTCCTATTTCTGGGGGTAACCTGATTATATACTATAGTTTACTTGTGGTTGATGAAGAGAATTAAAGTTTAGTATAATATAGTATTTGTATGATATTATATCGTATTAGTGTGGAATAGTGTATATATACAATGTAGTACATTTGGTATAGTATATGAGGAAGTGGTAACTCAGTGGTTAAAATGTTGGACTTAAGATCAGAAAGTTGAGTTCTCACCCTTGACCGAGGCCCTTAAGTATTTAAGTAGTATTTCACAGTATAGTCAAGTTTTCACATTTAAAAGTAACTATAAATGGCTATTAACATCAACATTTGAGATGCATAATGAATGATCACATTTTAAGTATGAATTGGTGTATTATATGGTATATTATTTGGTGTATATATATATATATGGTCCTGGTATATTATATTCATACTAATATTTCAGAGAAAAGTGTTTGAATCCACTATTGGTACATGTTTGATTGACACTCAGTGAATGTAAGGATTAGAACAGGGAAATCTTGCACATTAAAGTGCACATAGTAAATCCTAGCTGTGTAACCTTGGCCGAGTTAGCGATTTCTGTATTGGGTTGGGTGTGGATGCTGTATTGGGGCAGCTGTCACCTGTTGCTGTAGCAGACCTAGGCCATTGTCAGCTGTGTTTCTGTAAATTCCTCTCCGCAGGTTGTCACATTTGCTAAGCACGAGTCGAGGTGCCAACTGTCTGGGGAAAAGCCTTTCTTCTGGGCATGCTTTTAGTAAGTGATGTCAGGCTAATGCATCATTGCTGTTTGGGTATTGAGCACAATGCTGTAATAAAACCGGTAAAAGAGGAAATCGGGTTTTTGCTCTTGGGTCAAAGAATCATATAATCCTGCCTAAAGGCAAGTGATTGAGAGGTGTGTGTGTGTAATGTGTACAGTGTACCGCTGTTGTGACTGAGGTAAATGGCTCTGATTTGCTTAAAGGGTGGGTTCGCCTCTGCCTTTTACTCTTACGTGTGTGTGTGTGTGTGTGTGTGTGTGTGTGTGTGTGTGTGTGTGTGTGGTCTACTGTTCCAGAATTACTCTCTTTTAATTTCTTTTGCTATCTGCCTACAATCTCCTTTTATCATTCTAAATGAAAAGGTCTAGCATTTGTTTTGGTGTTGTAATTCAATCCTGGAACATGGGACAAACATTTGGATAGTGGATGGCACCAGGCATGTGTGCTGACCATATGGATAAGAAAGGAGGAGGGGGTTTTAATACCTCACTGTAATCCACACACTAAGTCTATTGTCCAGGCTAAAGCGGCTTTCTAGTAAAAATAAATAAATAAATAAAAAAAAATAAGTACGAGTTGTGTATTGGGTTTGTGTTTTAAAAAAAAAAAAAATAAGTACGAGTTGTGTATTGCGTTTGTGTTATTTTTTTTATTTTTATTTTTTTAAACTTATTTTATAACCAACATTTGGTCCCCATTGATGTAATATTACCTTCCACACTTCTTTGTTAAGATGAGGCACTGATGTTGGAAGGTCTGGTCTGTTGCTTGGTGTTCTAGTTCGTTCCAAAGGTGTTCAATGGGGTTGAGGTCAAGGTTTCATTCAAGTCATTGCTATGCTGGAGCAGGTTTGGGCCTTTTAGTTCCAGTGAAGGGGGAACTTGTAAAATGCTGTCTTATTCAATGAACTTCTTGAAGAAAGCTGACTTATCAGTGTGATGTCATATAGCTGTCCATGTGTCTGTTCAGTTATGTCCTGCTGTCTGCTGACTATACCCTTCTTCCTATAAACTTAAAACCTTACAGTGAGACTTTCAAACATCCCTGCATGAGTTGAAGCATAATACAAATCTATTTGGAAAGCAACGTAATAGTATTTTTTATTTTTTTTTTCCCCATGTTGTGAATACTCAAACACACAAAGAAACTAAGTAAGCTATGTAAGTGATCAAAAATTGGAACCCCTCATTACATTATGCTTTTTTATTTAATCCGGTTACATTTTAATATTATTGTATAAAAGGTTCCCTCGTGGTCTAGTGGTTAGGATGCGGCGCTCTCACCGCTGCGGCCCGGGTTCGATCCCCGGTCAGGGAACCAACCCCTGCCATTATAGTTGCACAAGCCAGTGCACTATTAGTGCCGGTCCCAAGCCCGGATAAATGGGGAGGGTTGCATTAGGAAGGGTATCCAGCGTAAAAACCTGTGCCAAATCAAACATGCGGATGATCCGCTGTAGCGAGCCCTAATGGGAGAAGCCAAAAGAAAAGTAAGATTCAGATTAAGATTTGGTCTACATTTTTTGGGTAAGCTACAAGACAGCACCAAGAATCTCAGCAGTCTAAATGTGAAAATGACCATTTTTGTTTCGAAGCTGTTCAAATGGCTGCCATGGGCATTTCTCTTCTCCATAGCAAGCATCCTGCATACGTTTCTTCATTTAAACACAGCAGTGGTGCGTGAGGGGAGGACATGTGGTGTTGCAAAACTCAGAGACGGTGAGGATGAAATTACAGCTAGGTCACCTGTTTGGTGTAAGGACACAGATGGCAGTTAGACTCTTAAAGGCTTGTCATGGAAAGAAACAACCCATTCTCCATCTCTAACATTGCAAAAGGATCCCACGTCTTCTCAGAGGTCAGCATACATAAATGTTCATCCATTCCTCACACACATTCCTCACAATCTGACAATTCTTTGCTGCCTTGGCCTTTGTTTTTTCAAGGCCAGTTGCAATGGCTCTGAAACAGACTGCATACTTTCACTAAGACGCAACTACAGCTTTGCGCTTAAATTAGACATAGGACTTGATGTTGGGGTTTGACTGAGATCTTTCTGCTCATAGACTTGCCATTAGACAGCAACTAGAGAGTATTAAGCTGCTTATCACTACTCTTTAAACACACTATGTGCTCTAGTACTTGTATTCATATTAATATCATAAAAAGATTAAACAGCACATGTCCTTGAAAGTCACAATCTAAGTGGATATCCGCCATGCTTTGGGCAGTTATGAGTCTTAACGTAGTGTGACGTTTGCCTTAATGATAACGATAAGGTCGCAGGGCAAACAGATAGATGTGGAGGCAGCTGTGGGAGTAGAGAAAGTGAAACGGACACACTGAAGCTCAGTGTGACAGTGTAGCGACAGCGACGTATGCAGTGTTGGAGATAAGAGCCGATGCCAGCATATCACGATAGCGCCAGCAGGGTGTGGCTGCTTCTGAAGAGACACACAAACAAGGCGAAATGGTCTGACGGCTCTGTTGCGCTCTCTAGAGTCAGAGATGAACCGAGCTGCAGCATTTAGTCTGAGTAAATTTGGTTATGAAAATCAAGCCGATTACGTTTACTCCCAAGCACACCCTGATCCTGTCACTGCAACTGCAGAGCAGAGGAAAGTTCATTCATTTGGATAGTAGTTTTCACACTCAAGATGTGATCTTGAACCCCTACAGTGTACACACGTGAACTCTGAGGATAGTGTTCTTAACAGTAGATTGCTTCGTCAGTACACTTCCTAATTAATTAAAATTAGCGGGTTGCTCAGGATGATTTACCGCGAGGAGGCCTGGGGTGCAGTCAGCGTTCCAGTTCATCCTAATGAGTTCCTTAAGGTTAGAGCTCTACAGTGGGCTACTCAATAACTTCCTCTCCAACCCATGCAATTGTCATGCTGGAACAGGTTTGGGTCTCCTAGTGAAAGTGAGGGGGAATGCATCCAAAGTCAGTTGTGTGCCTCCAACTTTGTGGTAACAGTTTGTTGAAGAGCTACATATGGCTGGAAATGTGAAGTGTCCCAATACTTTGGTTTGTTGATCCTTGAAGGTGGGGCTGAAATATGGTTGGCTAATTTGGGTAATAGCTGTTGTTTAGATCTCTATCAGAGCAGGTTTTGAATGTCTTTACTTGTACACTGTATCTCTACACTCACATTGTGCAGCTTCTTTTTAATATCTTTTCTATTTCTTGCGTAAAAGGTGTCGGTTTGATAGTGAACTCTCTCTAGTGCAATCTCTCTAATGGCAGAGAGCCTTTTCAGTGTAATTATGCGCTGTACTGTGTGGTGGGACGATGTATTGTTCTAGCTCTGGCAGTGTATATTATGTGGGTGTGGGTGTGAATAAAAACTCGATGCTTGGCCCCGGAACATGGTGAAAGTCGATTCGCTCTCCTCTGACTCAAGAAACGCCATGATGTCAGTGGTCTTGTTTACATCCATGACTCACGTTCATCTCATCATTCAGTCATGCTTAATCCTTATCATGGAGCAACGTTCCGTTTATAATTTTCTATCCTTAATTTTTTGCAGGGTCATTAATCTTGGTGCTATTGAGTTGCAAGCTGCAGTTTGATATAAAACTTTTTGCTGTACTGAAATATCTTGCATCTGATGAGATATGTGAGATGGCTTACAGATTGATTATGGGTCATTAAGGAGTATTTACTACCTTTGTAAGGTGTTTGCGATCTGTATTGCGAACTGTATTAAGTAATTGTGAACTGGGAGTAGATAAACAGTCAAAGTGAACTCTTTATCTATTTCATGAAGAGAAGCAATTAAAAAGTGAAAGCATGTATTGATTTTACAGCGAATAAGTTGGTAAAAAAAAAAAAAACTTTTTATGGTGATGGTAGATTCCAGGCTAAAATTGCCTAATTTTAGCCTTATTTAATACTAAAACTGGGGAACAAGGTGATGCCTCACAGATTCGGTTTGGTAAAGATACAGGTAAATGGGTTGGCCATGTCGAATTGCAAAGGAGTGTGTGAGTGCTTTTTAGTTCATTGGCCACCCATCCAGTGTACATATACATGCATGCACATACTCGCACACATACAGGTGTGTGCATACAGGGAGGTGGTAGCTCAGTGGTTAAAGCATTGGACTTTGGATCGGAAGGTCACAGTTTCAAATCCCACCACCACTGAGTTGCCACTGCTGGGCCCTTGAGCAAGGCCCTTAACCATCCCCTACTCAGTTGTAAGTTGCTCTGGATAAGGGTGTCTGCCAAATGCCGTAAATGTACACAGACACACACACACACACACACACACGCACGCAAACACATGCACTCAAGCAATGCCCATTCTAAACCCATTCTTGGCTCTGGATCCACCATTTGCCCTGACAAGTGTTTAGTTTAGATGAATGAGTAAATACTATACTATATTACATTTACCACCATGTTAAATTATGTGCTGAGTTACAGTAGTTTTCTTTATTTTTTCTGTTATTTTCAGATTTACAAAGAAACACTATCTCGAAGAATGTAGCTCATTGCTAGCTGAGGTGCTCTTGTGTATCTGTGTGAAAAATGGTACATTTTGCATTGTTGCTCTAAAGAGAAAGAAGACGAAAAAGGATGTTGCTTGTGGAATATCCTTTTTTTTTTTTTTTTTTTTTTTTTTTTTTTTTGCATCCAGGCATTCCTCTCACCTCGATTTAATCCATGCTGCTAACAGATCTGCCATGGAATGCTAGTCAGTGTTAATGCTAACTGGCTGTAGATTGAGTAGCAGCTTTCTCTTTTTTTATCACTTTGGTCTGAATGAGTTAGCTGTGTATGTGTGTGCGCATGTGTACGAGTGTGTGTGAGAGACAGTGGTGCTGAGAGAGATGACCTGTCACTTCCTGTTTGTTCCCTGGCCACTAGGCTGCACAGTTTGTGAGCTGGCATGAGCTGGAGTACATCTGAATAGTGATGTTTGTGTGTGTGAGAGAGAGGCTGTATATTTGTTTTGCTTGCTGTCTGACTGGTGGGTCCTATGCTTTTGGAGGCCCTTGTTCCTCTCCCTTATATTTCCCCTTATGGCCCCAATGCTTTCCCAATCCCTTTTCTTTTTCTTTCTCCTCACTTTTCTTTTCTTCAAATTCCCACACTCCTGCATGGCCATTTCTTTTTCTTTGTAACCGCCAACGATTTTGATGTTGATGGAGAATGACTCCAAAAAAAAACCCCTTTCATTTTAGTTCTCCAGTTCGCTCAAATTGTCTACCTTCCATATCAATGCTCTTTAACCAAGCCGAAGTCTCCCAGGCCCTAGTGTTCGGGAGTCACGCCTGGCTCGAATCTGGAGTGGCTTATTAAATACGGATTAGGGCTCCTCAACGAACCCAGGTCAGGAACGCTCATTAGCAGTGCAACTGACTGTTTAATAAATGAATGAGAAAAAGGGGAAATGCACCTTCTTAACTTTTTGAGACCCGTGAGATCACCAGAGCATGCTGGAGAGTTTTAGCGTCTGATAAAAGGCACTCCAGTGGTCATTTCATATCATGTGTAAAAACCTGTGGATAAAAAGTTCTGGCTCACATGCTGTACAGTCTCAGCTCCTGCATCTGACCTACATGTATTATTTACTTTGATCCACTGGACTTTATGACCATATGATAAGTAAAGCAGTAAACAGGATTGACACATTGGCCTTAATTCGTTTAGGTAGGCAGATCTAGTTTTTTTGGCAGATATAATAAGCAGGGAAGACTTGGCACTATAAACATAATCCAGCCAGATTTTTAGTCGGGTTCAGCAATGTTTTAGTGTGTTTTGGATATGTGACTGTCCAGATTGTTCTGTTTTGTGCATTTGTTTTTTTTTTTTGTTTTGTTTTCAGACCGTTCTCACAGACATTATTCAGTTTGTTGAGTTAGATTTAGAAAGAAATTGAATTGATACTTCTGTTGGTTTATTTGCTGTTGGGTTTGGTTTCCCACAGCATATAATTTATTGATCAACAACACCAAGCCTTGGCTGAAGAGTCAACAAACTTCTGGCAGAAATCTGAATCATCATCCAGGCATCGGAGGACACTGGTTGCTCAATGGATGATTTTGAAAAACATTTTGTGTATGCATCCAGCTTTTATTGTTTGTTTGTTTATTGGTACTAATTGTACATTGCTCGGATTTTTGTCGATCACCCAAGTACATCTGATTCAGCAGGGTTTTATTCATACGGACTACAACGGCACCTCTGAAACTTCTATTAATGTTAGAAATGTGCAGAAGACAACATAGACAAGAACCGGTAGCTCTACTTAGTGTGCATACTTAGTCATTACCATGACTACCATCTTGGAACCTACCATCTACCATCGTGAGCAAAACAAACTATAGTTAAATGGAAAAACCCCCACAAGATTTGATCTCTTGCAATTTGCAATGCAGGCACTTGGTTTTAAAATCCTATTTTAGAAATCAATTAGATTGGACCTGCTGGGTGAAAAGTCTAAATGATGATACAGGCTTAACGCTAATTGAAACAGGGCTTTTGGGAGCTTGGGGTCAAGAGACTGAGGTCAGAGTCTAATTGATAGGTTGCCCTGGTGATGATGACAGCTAAAGGAAAATGGTAGCGTTGACGGTGACGCTACCACTTTCTATCTGCCCTGTATTTGTGTAGCCTCTGCTCATTCCACCCCTTTTTTCAGTGTTCTTTCTTTTCTCTTAGTGTGGTTTCCCAGCCCCTGACCTGCTCCTAAATTTGTCTCTCTCACGACCCCTTTCCGCTCCACCCACTTTAAACTGTGATTGAGGAAATCTTTCGTCGTTCAGCTCTGAAGCTGAAAGAGTAGGAATAGAAGCACTCCTTCGCAGCGGAGGTGGGAGTGTAAATCTTGCTTTGTCTCTCGTTCCTGCCATACACAGTGACTTTTTCTGTGCCGTCAAAGAGAAACTTTCTCGTAGAGTTACGGCATTAGCAAAGGGCTCCGATAAATCTCTCCCCTTAAATCACCGGGTGTGTTGAACCGAGGCCAAACCCCAAAGCTGAAGCCCACACCTGTGATGTAACTGCTGTTACACAACTTTCTCACCATCATAGCAAGATAAATCTTTATCTTTGTCTGTGCAGTTGTTAAAGTTAATGAGGTAAAATTTTGGTCTGGCATTAGCTCGACTCTTTTAGAATAAAAAAACAGGGAGGGCTTAACATTTAGTCGCAGTTAGCAGATCCCTGCTCTCAGAAACCTGATTCTTTATATGATCCGTTAAAACCTCTCCGATTCGGAATAAGCAATTCGGTATATCTTTAATAATTGTTTCTAAACTTTACCTGTTCTAGGTTGCTGCATGCAGTGCCTTCAAACACTTAGATTTTTATCGTTTTCGAGACACAGACATGTTCATTTTTGTTTATATTCAACAAACCAGAAAGCAAAACTACTCAAGTATTGGAATGACTGGAAGAAAGTCCTGTGGAAAGATGAGTCCAAATTTACCATTTACTAATTATGTGAGATAGAGAACGATAGAGACGATGTTAGTAGACTGTCTCGTACCCACAGACAAAGAAGTTTAATGGTTGGAGGTTGTTTTGGAGCAAAAAAGGTTGAAAACTTTTAAAAAGAATTCTGAACCAATATAACTACCAAGTCAGAAATAAATATCCAACAAGTTTTACAAGAGCGTTGCAAAGAATTTCAGCTGAAAGTTTGGAGAAACCAACTATCCAGATGCCAAGAGTGCATAAAGCTTTTATTCTTGCTATGGGAGGATTTTTTGTTGAAAAAAAAACAACTGTAACACCAATATTAAATTAAATGTTTGGGCAAAGTAAATCTCTATACTTATAAATTACTTGGCATATAAACAAAAGGAACATTCATGCATCTAACAAAAAAAAAAAAACCTAAGTGTTTCCATACCTTTGATAGGCACATTGGTTATCGTGCCTGTAGAATCTTTACATATTAGTTCAGTAGCGGTGTTTGGAATCGTCATAATATGAACACCCAGTCTAAAATTATCACAGTATTACAGTATCACAGTCATAAATTAATAGTTGTTCTTATTAGGTTATGATCTATGGTCATGCTTTTCTGAGTGTGTAATCGCTACGGCATAGGATAAAAGAGGCCTGGGGTGTAGTCAGTGTTCCAGTTAATCAAAAATGGTGTTAAATAGCGTTGATGTTTAGATCTCAAAAGCCACTCAAGATCTTTCATCCCACGTGAACCATATCTTCATGCAGCTGGCTTTATGCGAAGGAACATGGTCACGCTGGAACAAGCTTTGGTCTCCTAGTTCAAGTGAAGGAAAAATTTCATGGTACCACATCTAAAGACATCCTATACAATTGTGTACCTTTTTAATTTGAGGTAACAATTTGAGGTAGAACCACATATGGCTGAAAAAGTCCAATACTTTGTGTACCTTGCCTAATATTATGGTGATTTTGATGATGACTAAACACTAATTGAGAGGTGTGACTTCTGTTAATAAATGTGTAAGAACTGACAATCTGTGACATGAGCTAGCTTACTAGCGGCTGCTTAGCTAGCTAGTTTGTTGAGATGGTATAACTTTTTCCAAATTACATTTTTTTTTAAAAGTGGAGTGTTTCTGGGAGCATTATTAAATTTTTTTATTCGACATAGTTTGAGGGGTGACATGTTCTGAAGTATTTTAAAGCTGGTTGAACTGTACTGATATATTTATAGTACTGAGAAAAAGCTTGGTTGTTAGAGGTTCTTTATTTTGACCTTTAATAGCTCTTGATATAATGCTTTTTTTTACAGCCTGCAGTGGAAGGAAAAATAAAAAGCGGTAATTACTGTAAAGAAAGCCGTCTGGTGTGTGGGAGTGATTGCTCCGGCTTATATGTTTGGTGAGGTGCTTTTTTCGCTGCACAATGTTTTTTTTTTTTGTGTTTCTCAAAACATTTATTTAATCTGCAAACATTCATCCTGTTAACAGGGATGGGTGGCAGAATTAGCACAGGCCCCGATTAACCTCGTGCTCCGTTTGTGTATTTCTGACAGGTGGTTTCCTGGATGCGGTTTGTCTGGTGGCATTTTCAGCGCTGTTTGCGTGTGAAGTCATTCTGCTCAGAGCTCAGACTTCTGTAATCTCTTAATGGCACCTAAGCACATATTCAAACAGGGCAGAAACAGACGTGCTCATTTTCTGTCCACTGACCATGTCTGTGTAGACGCAAACACCTTTCTGCCTGTACCTGCACTGCTTTCCTGATTTATTTTCTTTTTTTTCTTGTTCCTTGTCATAGCTGCAGCATGAGAGTTCAGATCGTAATGCTTCATAGAGCAGTCACAGATACAGTGCTGAAGGGTAGCAGGGTTTATTACAAATTTACTGTAAACTGTAATGTACCTGTTTGGCATTGTGGTGGTTGTTAAGGGCTGGTAATGTGGGGAAAATGTATTACAGAATGAACAGATTGATAGACAACAAACTGACGACAAATTTGTTTTTCGCAACAACAAAAAAAAGAAATGCTTTCTGAACGGCCCATTCCACATCTAGTCTCCATTTCTAATGAGCTTTACTCTTCTGGGAAGATGTTTCACTAGATTTTGGAGTATACTTATGGAGATTTGTGCTCATTCAGCCACAAGTGTGTTAGTAAACTCAGGTGCTGATGTAAGAGAGGTGAGGAGGCCAGCAATTGATTCCAAAGGTGTTCAATAGGGTTGAAGTTAGGACTCTATAACAGGCCACTCGTGATCTTTCAGTCCCACCCATATGAAGCATATCTTCATTTGTGCACAGGAGCATTGTCAGGTTTGAGGCTCATTGTTGTGGAAGTGAAAGAAGCTTTTCCTACACTGCTTTCCTCATCAACCCATTTTGTTAATCTTAGGAATTTGCCTAGGTTAGGTGATAATTAGTGCGAAGCACATATATAAACATGTCAGGGCTGATTGAGGAAGAACAGACAGGCAAACAATTATGTCATTGTCAGCTTGAATGAGCCAGATCCGTGTACTGAGTCAGCCTTTGGCATTACAGGTATTTTCACCAGTCACTTCCTGTGAGGCGTGACCAGTGGCATGCGTACAGCTGCCGGCTTTCTTAATTATAGGAATGTAGGACTGTGTGTGTGGGACACCGTCCTCATAAAGTTGTACATGATACCAGGCTGCCCTCTTTCTGATCGGTGAGGTGTTGCAGGGAATGTTCAGTAGGTGTTTTAAAAGAAATCATTGAGGAAGTGGCTTTTTTGAGTGTGTTCGTTCATATGGAATTGATTTGGACACTGGTTTTGGTGTCTTTGTCTGGTCTTTAGACTTCCTCCGATTGCAGCGCTCTTTTAAAATGATTTTTTTCTTTTTTTTACTGTATGTGATGAGCTTAATCATTTCTATAACAGACTTTTATAGATAGCATGAGTTCTTTTTGCTAGTTTATACAATGATGATCCTTGATGACGGACCTAACTTTATTAAGTTGTTTAAGGAGGCCTGGGGTTCAGTCAGTGTTCTAAATCATCTCAAAGGTGTTCAATAAAGCTGAGGTCAGAGCTCTATAGTAGGCCACTCAAGATCTTCATGTAGACCATATCTTCATGGAGCTTGCTTGGGTCTCCTTGTTCATTAAAGGGAGAATTTAATGCCAGCATATCCAGAGACGACATATACAATTGTGATAATAGTTTGAGAGAAAACCCACATATGGCTGGAACAGTCTGGTGTCCCAGTGCTTTTGTCCATAGCGTATATTTCTATAAGATCTTGTAAAGGATTTCTTGAAGGTTGTTTGACTGTGCTTTTGGTTACAGATTGTCACATGTGCTGGAGGAAGAATGTTTAGTGAAAGGATCGTATATCAGGGAGGGTGTGAAGGTCAGTGTGACATTATCAGCAAGCTCGGAGGATTGAGTATGTGCTGAGTCAGCGTACTGAAACAAACAAAATGAGAGATGACACTAAATAGCGAGCGGGTTTAAGAGTTTACTGTGCTAATATTACAGCAGGCAAGTAGAATCTAGTATTGGAGTGGTGTGTGTGGGTGTGGGTGTGGGTGGGTGTGGTTGGTGCTAGATGGTTCTCATTGCATTAATGGATACATTTACAGTCATACACAAACTCTTATTAAGGTTTGGGGCTGTGCAATAACTCTGCATTTCCTTTGCTTGCTTTTTGTGCTTTGGTGTTTTATACTATACTTTCATTTTCTGACAAAAATATCTCAATCAATAATGCCTAATGTTTTTTTTTTTTGTCTTGGTCATTGCGGCCTGTGTGTCATAGCTTCAGCATGAGAGCTTGGATCTTAATGCTTCATGGAGAAGTCACAGTTAAAATGCTGTAGCGTAGCAGTGTTAATTATCCATTTTCTCACCATACAGCGGGTAAACTGTAATTTGTAACTTAAACTGTAATCCAAAAACATCCTTTTAAATTGTATGCCTCCAACTTTGTGGTAACAGTTTGGGAAGGAAGCATAAATGGCTGGAAAAGTCAGGTGTCCCAATACATTTGCCTCTATAAGGTATATGTGTAATAATTTTGCATGCCTGTCACATTAGTCTAAATTGGCATGAAATGTAAAAGTTTGTGTGGTTTATGCAACTTTAGTGCGTGACATTATCATTCATAGATGTACCATTATTTCCTGTAGAATTTAGTCAGCGTCAGTTATGTTTAGGTGGATGGCATAGTAACCATAGTGGTGAAACTGGGACATGCATAAAGTCGGCACTGTGGTTTGCAAACCGTTTTCTGTTTTGAGCAACAGAAAAAAGGATCGTGTAGGCTGATCTAAACGTTTCTGTACAGGATTCAGATTTGCTAATTTGCGCTCTCTCACCTAAATGAAGGTTCTGTTTCAGAGGTTCATGTGTAAATATGGTGTATATGTGTATTTGTTAACGTGTATTGTGTTTTGGTTGGGGAAACCCCTGATTTAGAGACCATGTTATTACACGGAATTGAATTTGAGATGCGTTATCTTCGGCTGAGAAACACATGCTTCTGATCTGATTCCAGCCAAGACTTAACTTTGCAATCTTAATGCATGCATACTTCTTCTTCATTTCTTTATCGTCCACGTGCAAACCCAGAGTGGAGTTTTTTTCCACAGTGAGATCACACACAGACAACCGCAGATTTGTGGCTGTTTTTACACACAAAATTTTTTGCTTTACTTGTCACGACCCGGGGCTGTTTTTCTGTAACTTTTTTGTCAAGATCATCTCTCAGTCTTACTCTGAACCTCCTTCTGAAAGATGAGTTTGATGTGACAGATGTGGAGGTGACTAGATAAGCCAGAGAGGACCATGGGTAAGGTGACACTGGAAGTTTCCTCAACTTTCTGTTCTGTTCATATCCCCAATTGTGTATACGTTTACATTGTGTGAACATTTTTTACATTTATCGCAGCAGTTTTGATTTAACAAATGCAAAGCAGCCATATAAATCATTTTATATTAGGAGAAACAGACCTCACTGTTTGATTGGCTGAAGCTGCAGACAGTTATTAATTATTCAAAGATTTCATTCTTTTTATTTGTTTGCCCACAATAATTTCTAGTAGTTGTGCAATCAGATTCTGCATCTCTGCTCATTTTTCATGTGTTGCTTGAAGGGCTTTATATTCACAATATATGCACACCTCATATACATATCATAGCAACATATAACCTACAGTGCACACTATAAATATAGTCACTCACCTAATAAAAGAGTTTTCATTGTAAATAATTGACTTGTGTGTAATTTGATTTCCTTTAGGACAAAATGAAGATGGTTTGCCAACGATTCTTAATAAAAATAGTCACATTACATAAACATTGCAGTTCTCTGTTCGGATTGAATAAAAAAAATTTGTTTCTAATTGCCTATAGTAGAGGTCAGCCGATTAATCGGTTTTAGCGATTAGTTGGTTGCTGAACCGATCGGCTATCAGCAAAAATCCATACTATTTTTTTTTCTGGCTTTCCAGCCTCCAGAGGCGAATCACTGATGCCACGTGCTGTTTGTTTTTACGATTTATTAACCATAGAATTATAATGATGTATTAAATATTCATATTTATTTCATTTAGCATGTTTTCATGATTCCGTTCTGTTTTTTTATTTTTGTAATAAAGTACAGCACTATTTTACATGGAGTGTTTAAAAAAAATAAATTATCCAGTATTTATTTTAAAAACTATCGGTTGATTAATCGGTTATTGGAAGTACCATCCAACATAGCTATTGGTATCGGTAAAAACCGATATCGACCTCTATGACCCCTCGCGAGTAACAAGGATCTGTGAGGTTTTGACTACTTTTGATGGTTCCTTTTTCAAGGGGAATTATACATGTACTGTAGTGTAAACAAAAATTGTGATTTCTTTGTCATAAATGTTTTATTTACTACTTTAAATGAAGAATACAATAATAAAATAGTTTTTCAAACATTTGTATGTAATTTATTAGTACAAACTGTTTTAAAATGTTACTCCAGACTATCGAGCCGCTCGCAGCTTCTCACGAACGTTCAGATTTTTGCGAGTTACTTTTAAGCTGGGTCCAAATTAAAAGCCGCAAACTATCGAAGTCACGAATGTCAAGGTTGCGAGTATCAAGGTTTCACTGTACTGTATATTAGAAATTGTTTAAAATCTCATTGTCAAGCCCCTGAGCAAGGTCCTTGATCCTTAACTTCATGTTCAGTTGTGTGAAGGACATAATTGTAAGTCACTTTAAATAAAGCTGTCTGCCGAATAGCTGTAAGGGTTTATTATATGTCCTATATCAAGCACCACAGGAGTCACTGGCCCAGTAAGTTGCCAAAAGGCTTATCGAACGCAGATATCGTTTGTCTGCATTAGAACATTTTCCGGCATGTCCGTGTTTACACATAGGGTGGTATTACAGCAGCTAGCAAACACTGAAGCATCCCTTTATGCACAAGTAGCTCAGGCACACATTCAAACTTGAGCTTGAGCTCATGTGCTTCTGAGGTGAACATTTGGTCTTTGTGCTATTTGTCTATATTTATGCTATATTTAAAACTGAGCATAGACGAATGTAGCTAGCAAAGCATCACGACTCAAAATCCACTGGCTTTGGGCCATACTTTCTCCATACGCTATTTGTTGTCTAGAAAAAAACAATTCAGAAGGCCAATAAGTGTTTGTCCTCCGGATATGTGAGCTGCTGTAAGTATTGACAGAGGTGGAAAATATTATGCAGTTTTTTTTAAATTGTGCCATCTGGTTGGTAGCTATTAGCTAGCCAAGTGTGACGTGTGTAGCTACCTATTTACTGCTTCCCACTAATGCACCATTATAACAGCGTACATATTCACACATGCATTTTGCTGCATGACCAGTGTTCAGATATAACGACATTTTCGAACTGTGAATCAACATATTTCTGTGCCTTCTTTGTCCTTCTTTCTACCCATTACCCCATATTATGACTAAGACCCCCAGGCTTTTATAAAGACAGTCATCATGAGCAATTGCATATTTTCATGTATAGTCCACCATCACCAGGGGCTACTGCAGGATTACTAGCAGCTCCAGACCTAAGAAATGTACGTCTCCCTGCTCTGTGTCCTGTCACATACAGTAGTTGCTGTCAACCACCGAGTGCAGTGACAGGCACTGTGACCAGGACAGCTCTCTGTAACGTCTCCTGCCCATCCTTATATTTCATGAGCACACGTGAGCATCACACCCACTTCAACACCATTTGCTACTTTAAGATGACTCGATGGAGGCAGCTGCTCTCACCACACGCCGAAGACGGGGACGGGGACCGCACAAAATATGGTAGTGAAGGGAAATGCGCACTCATAGCAACTGAGATACACAAGTATAAACAGAGAGGCATATTGGCAGGCTCGTGTGCAACCGCACACCGAGACACACACACACACACATACACACACGCACACAGAGTGGTGTTTAGTGAGGCTCAGGAAGGTAAACTGTGAGCATAGATTTTTGTGAGCATCCCTTTATTTTCCTATTTTAGTCATTTTCTGTGACTTCTAAACTCTAGGCACTTGCTTCACAAGAAAGGAATTCATTCAAAGTGTGTGTGTGTGTGTGTGTTTATGAGAGGTGTATGAGAGGGGAGAGGGAACTGACTCAGTGAGGATGATGCAGCTAAAGAGTTAACATATGCAGAGCAGAATAAAATTAAACAGAAACTACAGTGACGGTTAGATCCTCTTTTCTTCTCCTGCATTTGTTCAGCGAAACATTTAGAGAGAACGAGGACATGGACACGGTGCTCTGTGCATCGTGAACTAACAATACACAGGGCTTTGTGCGTGCCAGCTCCCGGTTATCACGGTCCAGCTGTAGTTCAGGAGATTTACGTGTGTGTAAGCAAAGCGGGTGAGTGACTGTGATGGAGCTGTCGAATCCAGCCCTGTGGACGTCCATGCTGTTTGTCACCGTGCATTTCGTTACCGCGGCCGGCGTGTGGCTGTGTTGCAGACGCCGGATCAGACGAGCAGCTGCAGCTCTTAACGGTACACTTTTCGGTCTACATGATTCTGTCTCTAACACGTTTTGCCAGTTCCACGCTAATTTCCTCTCTAGGTCCTTCCTCTTCCTGTGGCCTCCCTGACTGTTATCTTAAATGACTTAATGCTAAATTTAACTATAGATGCTGCTATTAGACAAGAGAAATTCTGCTGTAGTACCTGAGTTTCTCTGAAATCGCTGTGTGCTATTTATGAATTGGAGAACTTTTTTCATCTCTAACTAAAACACCCTCTCGATGTCTAATTCCTACACAGAAAGTCTGGAAACTCACCACGGCTGCTTTAAAGCATCAGCAGTAAAACGAGTCACACATTAAAAAGAGATTCTCTGTATATTAGTAACTTATTAGAAACCACATGTTAAATGTTGCTGGATTTTTACTAACAACAGAACAATTGATGATTATTTTTTTCCTACATGCTATAGCTGAAATAGAGGGGAGATTCTATATAAAGACATCTATAAAAGTAATTCCAGCTTTTGCAGCTTTTGACTTAAAAGTCAAGTTTTGACTGTAAAGTTGAATGCAAACAGTTTAAGCCAGAGGTTCCCAACCACTGAGTCACGTCCAAGTACCGGACCATGGGAAAAATGCTACTGAGGAAGATGTCTGTAGATATGATATATATGCATATATATATATATATATATATATATATATATATATATATATATATATATATATATATATATATATATATATATATACACGATTCAGCGCGCATTTTCATTTGACCATTTTTATTAAAAATGTAATTAAATTAAAGAGGTGAAATTTAAACTTTCAATGCAACACACATTCATTCACATCCTTTCTTTACTCAGATATACACACACACACACACACACACACACACACACACAAAAAAACTTCACCCAATTTTCTTTTTAATCAGTAAACATTTGTTTCAGTCTCAAGTCTCAACTCAAGCACCAAAATCTGCCCGTGTGGAAACAGCAAAAGTTTATTTTGTTTATGTATGTGAATTAAAAATGATAAATTTTAGGTACAGTTGGAACAGATACGAATGTGCGAATAAGTTGCGCTTAACCATGAGTTAAATCATGACAATTGTGATTAATCGCAATTAAATATTTTAATTGACAGCCCATATATTATTATTTTTTTAAATGTATAGCAGAAGCAAAACGTACATACACACATTCGTACTACACCAGCATGCCTGCCAAAAAATGTTCATTAAAAACTGCTCTGTATTGTACCGGATGGAGCCTCCCCTGGTCTAAACCAAGTCTAAACCAACATGCTTGAGTATATTGACTTCATTTCGGGTTTGTTTTTCACCAAACGACAGCTTTTTTAAAAAATCACTAGACAGTGTTAAGTACTGCTACAGTACATTTTCTTTTCGATTGTTTGGGGCACATTTGATTTGAGAAAGTATAGAGACAGAATATTAATTGTTTACTATCGGCAATCAGGCTAAATTTAACTTTTATTTGTTGAGCACTTTTATCAATACCCATTGTCACAAAGACTCTAAAGAAAATTAGATTCCTGTTAAACAACCCAGACATGAAACCCTCAAAAAGCCCCTGCAGGTGAGATTATCTGATGGAGAAAAAGAGTCGGACATAAAAGGTTTCAGGATGTGTATGTAGGACCAGGAGAAAGAGGACTGTGAACCTTCAGGTTCTGGTTGAAATCATGAGGAATGAAAGATGATAGAAGTGTCAGAAAAATGAGGGAAGAAATGTGACATTATCCAGCCACCTGGCCCTTTTTTCTTCTCAGCAGGAAAGCCTGAAGCGCACCAGAGCCCAGGTGCTGTATCTTGCATGTGTGTGAGACAAAAACAGAGAAGTGTGATATTTTGGGTGACTTTTAGTTATCAGTGTAGCGCCCTCTGTGGGCTGCACAATGAATCAGTTAGAGTTGAATCTGAATCCTAATGCTTGTGTTCCTCTTTTGTAGATGTGACTGTTCTCTTCTGGAGCTTTGCGTTCATATACAGTATATCAGGGACATTTCTTTTGCATATTGTTGTGGCATCTGTATTTCTGTATGCTTATTGTTGTTAAGGTTTTAATTTGCTGACAATCAAATAGTTTATAAGTCAAAGATTTAGTTATTGAAGGTTTACTATATTGACACTGAAAATATTTCTTATAATATTTATATTTTTACTAACTTTTTCTTCTGTTGGCTGGATAATTGTAATAAATGATAGAGCAAACCCATACAAATCTAATATTGTGTGTGTGTGTGTGTGTGTGTGTGTGTGTGTGTGTGTGTGTGTGTTAGTTTAAAATAGTAATTGGGAAATAAAGAGCCCAAATGATGCATTTTTTTGGTTATTGAGGATAATGTGAAGGTTTAGATTTAGTTGGTTGCAGCATTTATTTGCTCCATGAATAAGTGTGTATGTGTGGGTGCGCGGATGTGTGTGTGTGTGGGTGTGTGAGTGCACAGTTCTGTACAGTACAGATTATTATTAGCTATAATAGGAAGTAAAATACTGGGTCATTCTTGGTGGAGACAGCAGCTGTGTGTGTGTGTGTGTGTGTGTGTGTGTGTGTGGTGTGTGTGAACTTGTTTAAGATGTACAGATCTAAATGACTTTTGTCTTTCTGGACTTTCAGAACATCTATTTGCTTGACCAGCCTTAAGCATATTCATTGTGTGATTGATGTGATTTTCTCATCACTGTGTGTCACTGTTCAGCTCTACTCAGTCTGAGCTCGGAGTTTGAACACAGCTTTGTTCAGTGTACAGTGTGTTACTCTGTATTACTGCTTTATTACTTATAATACTCTCACAGTATTCTCATTTCTGTGAGTGCTGGTGTTCAGCTGTGTTTCAATGAAGATTCTGGCCGATGTGAAAGGAATGTACGGAGATTTGTCATAGAGTCTTCGAGCACTAAACTGTAAAACTAGACACACTTTTGTTCTCCAGCATTTATTTAGTAAGGAGGAATACGCCCAGAGACTCACTGTGCTGAAAATGCTTGTTTTAGTGACAGCATTTTCCACATTTAACCACAGTGAGGTGGACCATGGACTAGATTTAAACTCCTGGCACTTTTGTGAGGGTTTTTTTTTTTTTTTTTTTTTTTTGTGAAAATTAGATTTTTTGATTTTTTTAAACTTTGTTTGTTTGGTTATAACAACATATAATATCATACTCTTTTAAAGTACAGCCCTAATTACCAAAAGAAAATCTATTTTCTTTTTGTTTGTTTCGATTGTATATATATAGATATTCTTAATTATTTGCAAAAAAAAAAAAAAATCCAACAAAATGAATAGTTGAAGAAATTGAAAATCAAAGCAACCCGATAATGTTATATTTCTTAATAATCCTCAAAGAAATAACTTTAATAAGGAGTAAAAAAAAAAAACAGTATGATTGGACTGTATGGACAAAAATATTGGGACACCTGACTTTTCTAGCCATGTGTGGTTCTTCTTCAAACTATTAGCTCAAAGTTGGAGGCACACACTTGTATAGCGTGTATTTGGATGGATTGGGAGACTCAAACCCGCTCCTGCATGATGTGTGCACTAAACCAGCTCCATGATGATATGCTTAAATCAGTTGGAGTGGAAGATCTCCTAGAACTCTGATTTTAACCCTACTGAACACCTTCGGGATGAATTGGAACACTGACCGCACTCCAAGTCTTATCACTCTATATTAACATTCTTTACTAACACCCTTGTGGCTGAATGAGAACAAATCTCCATAAGCACACTCCAAAATCTAGTGGAACATCTTCCCAAAAGAGTGGAGGGAAATGTAACAGCAAATGGAGAGTAAATGTGGAATGGGATGTTAAAAAAAACGAATTATATGGTCAGGTGTCCACAAACATTTATCTATATAGTGTACCTGATAATACAATCATAATTATCAGGTGTCAGATGAAGCAGAACAGTTTTTTTCTTTTATTTTTAACTAAAAAATGTTGGACACCGATCTCAGAACATATAGGCACATAAACTGCAAAGTATATATTGTGTTTATGAACATGCCTAATAATAATAAATATAATAATAATAATAATTATAATAATAATAATGTTATAATATATTGACTATGTTTTTAAGCTTTCAGAAGCATCTCTGTAGATTCTGCAGGAACATAGTAGAAGCGCTGCTGCACATGTCTCAGCCTTAATTTGATTTAATTCTGCTAATCAGTGGTCACAGGGAGCACAGTTGTAATAGAGGCTAATTGGATAATGGAGGCTGGTTGGCGTGCAGAAGCTCAGCCAATAACAGAAATTCATCCGCAGCTGAACATGAGCCATCTGTCTCTCTAGGCTCACTCTGTTCTCAAACTCAGCTCAGCCTGCCTCTCTGTTTCATAACATCACCGCCTGATCGGAAGTTCCCTCGAACTCCCACAGGTTTCGCTCATTCTGCTGCTCACAAAGGACAGTGTGGCAGGGGGGGGCGGACATGCACGGTGCCAGCCTCAGAGCGTCACTACTTACACAGTCGGAGAAAGGGGGATGAGAAAGGGTGATACCGAAACACAAACCCAAAACTAGCACGGATGAAGGAAGGATGTGACAGAGCAAAACTGGATAGTGCAGTCCAGGCTCCCGAAAGAGATTAGCAGAGATAAGGAGGGAGAAAGAGGGAGGGAGAGGTTTAACCGTGCTGTGTGGTATTAGCTCTGAGCGTAAGCTCTGATATTTATAGTTCGGAGGGCTGCAGGAAAACAGAGCTACGCAACAAGACTTGCACACAGAAGAATTCGGGGAGAGGTGCACCGCCACGAAGACAACGGCAGCGGAGACAGCGGACGAGAGGACGAAAAAGGGGGGGAGGAACCAGCAGGACGATGGGGAGCGTGACGCTGTTCAGGGAGAGGAGGAGGGAGTGACGATGCAGCACTGGAAGTGGGAGTTTGTGTTCGTGTGTTTGGATCAGTCGACCTTTGAACTGTGACTGATTAAAAAGGCGCAGGCCAAACGTCCTTCCTGAGTGGCTTCTGCTGATTGACTCGTCTGTGACCATTGTGTTGTGATTGTGTGTGATGTTCTTGCAAATTGCTCTGAGAGTGAGACTTCTGCTGTTCTGCCGACTCTCTGATTGTTCAGTGGTTTTATTGATTAGTTCAGTTTGGAAGTTGGGAAATCACAAGGATCCTATACTCAGTTTCATATCCTTCCTTTATAATGGATTCATTTGACTTACAAATGGGGTGAAACTTATAACAGGTGTAATTCCAATGACAGAAGTTCCTCAGGGGCTTCCCCCTGTTTTTTATTTAGATTTTTTACTTACTCCAGTGTCCTTGGTCTAGGATTTTACGTGGAACATTTCAGAGGCGGAATTGTGGACAGGAAAGTGCGATTGTGTCATGCAATATAAAAGCAAATGCATTTTGAAGTTGGAAAGGAGAAGACACCTATACAGATCCATGAAAAAAGGATCAGGATTTCTTGGCTTCCTATAGGGGGAACCTGTGGATTATATTATTCTACATACAAGCTGCACGGGTTCTGTTTAAAGGACCAGTTTGAAGACCGTGGAAACCTGATCAGATTTTGCATGCTTTTACGACTTTCTCTTTAAAAGCAATTTATTATATAAAAGTATAACATTCTTATACCATATCATGCAAAGAAATGTATTCTCTTCCATCTTTTCCTCCTTTTTTGGGGAGCAGATTGAGAATCCTCAGTGTTCAGGAGTTCCCAGAAATCCCCATGTTTTCCTGGTCCTTCCCTCCTGAGTGCTCACTTTCACTTTTGTTTTTGCTTGCATCACTGCAGCAGAGCTTCACACACACACACACACACACACACACACACACACACACACACACACACCACACCACACCACATCACATCACACGTGCTGTATTAGATGCAGAACATCAGAATTTGCCTGCTGTTGATTTGCATTTAACTGTTATTAAGTCAGTGGCGTCCTAAAAGACATCATGAAAAAAGGACACATTCTGCTCCTGCTTGACTGTTCTTTTGGACTTCCTTATGACTTCCTTGTGATAAAGGAAACAATATCACACCCTAGAGTGTAAAAACATTGTCCTTCTGCTTTTTTTTCCCTTCTCTTTTTGTTCATCCTTTCAGCCTGACTTGTCTAGAAGGTTCCACAGATAGTGATTCTGGTGAAGTGATACGGTTCTGAGTGAGGTGTGACGTGAGAGCGTACATATTTTTTCCTGGGTAGAGCAGTGTGTGAAGTCGTGCTGACGAAGCTTTGAATGTGGAGGGGAACTCTAGACCTTGGTGGGGGAGGAGCTCTCAGTCTGTGCATGACACACACACGTGGGAGCCAGAGTGTCAAGTCTGCCATGGCAGCGACTGCGAGTTACACACTCACCAGTTTTCCCTCAGGTGCCGGGATTTAGCTTGAGCTCAGATTTCTCTTCGGACCTTTCTCTGGAGTCGATCGGATTAAAGGAGGACATGGTTCAAGAGGAAGAAAATAAGGAAAAGGTCACACATTCTAAACTAAAAGAGGAGTAAAAGCAAAGCAAACAGGGAAAGAATGTGGCCGGACTACTATAATGAACAGAGACTCAATGCTCACCTGCTCACGCTCATGTGCTGCACAGGTCAGTTCCTGTATGTGGGTGGGTTCACGATCACCATGTGTGCGAGTTCCTGATCACGTATGTGTGGGTCTGATTGGTGATTGGTGTTGGTTGTTTACAGTAAAGTGTGTGTGTGGGTTGCTGTAGCACTATACCACAATGGCTCCCTGTATATATAAAGGAACGTGTGCTACTCTGTGGCTGTCGCTCCAGCTGAGTAACTGACTTGCTAACGTCTTTGTGTTTATTATGGTCTATGGTTTTATTTTGGGGAAGGGGAAGTTCTTGTGTAACAAGTTTTGAGTGTGTCGTACAAAAGAGTAGATTCACAGAGAAGCGTGACTCCTTGAATGTTTGCAGGCAGTGATTTAGGGGTCCAATCAGATTTGCTTTTTTTAAAAAAAATGTTATTCACTGATATAGTATGTTTTGGAGAGAGTACAGATCTTTCACATGAACCCAGATAACGATTATTAATAATGTTTGTCATCATTGTGGTTGATTTTTTAAGTAGCTGAAGCTCATAAGTACTTTTAAGAACTTGGTATAGAGTTAGAATCAGCTACCGGTCAAAACTTCACGTGTTATTTTAAAAGTAGGGGGAAATGGGATTGGGATATCCGTATTTTTACTTTTGATTGATTGTGATGGTCAGATTGAGCTGAAATCAATTTTGAATCATAGTTTTAAACACCAGACTTACATACATTCTTAATTATTCATTAATTAAACGTTTTTTTAAGTATAAATTGTTACGCCATGATTAGACGTCAACCGATATGGGTTCTGCCGATATTTTAAATTTAAGGCAGCCGATCGCCGATATATGATGACGATATGTTTGGCCGATTTTCTTTTTCCTCCCCTTAATATCTTAACATATAATAGTTAATGAAGAAGACGTGATACAGAAAATTGCTTGAATTAAACATTTATTGAACAACAAAGGCCTCTCCATTTAGTGCACTGGTTTCGGTTCCTGAGTCTGCATGTAGCCTAAACTACAGCTGGTTGGAGGCTCACTAACAATATGGTTCCAAAAAGTTACTGACGTTCTCTATATAAAAATGATATTCTCATTCTCTCTTCAAAAGTTATTCTTATTCTCCCAATGAAATAGATAAGGATAGTTGAAGAACGAATGATAAGAACTTCAAGCCAGGGACACACACTTGTATTTGCAACTTAGCCGACATAAGGGAATAAAAGCTACACGAATTTGTTAGTTATGATCGCGGCAGGTGGAAACACTGCCTGCTTTATATAGTCACAGTTCTAGCTTTTCCGGTCTACTTCTATTCATGATGTCGTACTTCTTTACAAAAGCATTGACATTTTCCAGACGTGCATTCTACTCTTGTACTGTGTTTTCATTAGCATTGTAACTATATTTACCTATCAGATGTTTTGTAAATAAGGCGTTTGCTGACACTGAGGTAAACTTGGTCACTGAGGTAAATCTGTTGTAGTAGAAAACAAGTAGCTACTGTAAACCGTGTTCTTACCTTGGATTAATAAGGAAAGGTACCCAGCTAAGGGTTAAATTTCATTCATAACTTTGACTGATATTATACTCATTCATTCATTATTTGCTTAATCGACTCTTTGGTATAAATAGTTAAGACCAGATTAAACCTGAACCAGTTTTTTGAGTTGTGAATGAACAAATCATTATATTGAGAATTTCAAATGTACTATGCAGTCTAGAGATATGGCTACATGATGTATTATAAACCTGTTTACATGATGTATTGATTTATTTAATGTTTTATTTACTTATTTATTTTTACAACTGATTGTAGATAGCATTACAAATTTCTCGTAATTTTTTGCGATATCAATGTTACGGAATAGTTGCGTACATTTACACGCAAAAGTAATGAGTTCTCGAAAGATTTCAAGTAGAAAGAGTTTGGCGTGCATTGTTTTGTTTTTACGAGGACGTAGTAAACAATGGTGGTACTCTGGATTTACTATTAATAGTAAAAAATAGTGGACACTCAAAATGACAGGACTGATTTACTGCTCTTGACTGAATTGTTTGTGTCTTACATATTGAATTAATGAGCACATTGTTAGGGTAAAAGTAACCCGTGGTTGCCATTGAAGTCCCACTGATACTTTCATGAAAGCCGATTTTATGACGACAAACCAGTTAAACGTGTCTTCCGGTGAAAAACTTGCAAATGCATGTGTTGCAATCTGCTGTTCCCTGTGTGTAAATGTGTGTGAATTATTTAGGTGTGTTGTTTGCTTATCCTTTAAAACATATCCCCTGTTCTATATTTATGAACATTAAATTCTTTCGTTCCAAAATTCTGTTTCGCAAACCCAAGCCTCCCAATGCTTTAACTAATAAACCGACCGGTGTTTGATGGGAAACTAAAAAAGATAAATATGCACAGTGCCCATGTTGACCCTGAGGGAGTTTGTGAGTATGATGTAATGTATGCTCTTATCACAGAAAAGAAGTGGGTCATTGAGACTTCATGCCACATGGCCTCTCTATCGCTAAGTTGTTATAGCGACTCCATCAACCAAGCAGCTTAACCAGTATGGCTGGGAACTAGGCATAAAAGAAGGTCTAGGATGGATAAAATTTACATTTAATCTCTGGTGTCACTGTCTATTCTGAGCCTGGCTGCCTCACTGCACTGGCGTGTTGATGCAGCACTGTAATACTCAAACCTGCCCAATGTGCTCTGTGGGTTCACACAGGTTTTTGAAAATACAGTATACGTGTTGCAGACGGGCAGATCCTTTACCCTGTTCTGCAATTAAACATTGCATTACTTGCACACACGTGTCTTTTTCCCCTCTGTCAGATTACCAGTTGACATACGCATCTGGAATGGTCTTTTTAGTAGGTAACCAACACTATAAAAGCTTCACCCCAATCCCAAATTAGTAATGTTTAAGTTTAATCACATTAAGTTGCACATAAATGCGCTGCCTTGTAACCATGGTAACATACTGTCCACTACAGAGTGAAAAAGTTATAAGATGATTTTTGCGTGCTGTTTATTGAGTTGTCGTTATCGAATCGGGGGTCAAGGCTCGAGATGAGTTTGGCAAACGAGAGGATCGTGAGAAATCTATAAAAACAGCAAAAGGTATTAATACCAACAGCTTATCAGATATAAGGCACAGACACATGCACACAATTCAATTTAAAGTGTGCGTTTAATTTAATAGAATGTGTTCTTGTGCTTCATTATCCGTCTCTCTCTATTTCTCTCCCTCTCTGTCACCCTGTTTCTCTCTCTCTTTCTTTCTGTCTCTCTATTTCTCTGTCTCTCTCTCTCTCTCTCTCTCTCTCTCTCTCTCTCTCTCTCTCTCTCTCTCTCTCTCTCTATTATTCTCTCTCTCTTCTCTCTGTGTTTCTGTCTCTATATTTCTCTCCCTCTCTTCTTGCTGTGTCCCTCTCGCTCTCTCTTTGCCTCCTGTCTCCCCTCTCTTGCTTTCTCTCTGTCTCTCACTGTGTTTCTTTCTCCATTCAGTCAGTTTTGCACCGCAAAAAGTAAAAATCTTTAACATGTCGATTCTGGCTGAAGACTTTGCCTGATATGAAGTTTATAACACTATTGCCAGTTATTTGCCATGAATGTGTATCACACACCCAGCCTTGGATTATCCATTACAAATAACCTTCTTTAGCACACTGAGCTTCCTGTACCTCATCTGTTGTATATGTACTGTATGTGTTTAGATTTTCATAAATGCTCTGATAGTGTACTCTGGGACTGAAGGTAGTCCTGGTCTAGGTAATGAGGTGTGTTTTATTCCTCACACAATTACATTCTTCACAATTACACACAGTGTGAGATGGAGATGTGCAATGTTTGGCTAATGAGTCTAATTGTCCCATGCGGAGATGTTCAAGGTCGGTGAATATTTAGGTCATCTAAAAGAGAACTGAGAGTCCCTGATCAAAATGATCTATTTTTAACTTCCATCAAGTTCAATTTAATATGGTGAATGTTGTTTGACAGGGAACTCGTTCACAGATGGCGTGATCAGAACATTCGTATTGCATCATTTGCTGGAAAAGCTCCCTTACTGTATATTTTTATATTTTTAGATCTTGCAAGAAAGAGTCTCTTTCTCTCTCTCTCTCTCTCTCTCTCTCTCTCTCTCTCTCTTTCTCTCTGTCATTCTAAATAGTACACAATAGTGACACTGCAGTTCTCATGCTGTTCCAGCATTAAACTCTCTCTTTTTTTTCTCTCCTTCCTTTTCATTATCCCTCCCAATCCCCCCTCTTTATCTGTCCTCCTTCGCAGATGAGCGAGACAGGGTGCAGAAGAAAACCTTCACCAAATGGGTCAACAAGCATCTTATCAAGGTACAGTCCAACATGGCGTGATGTTTTCATGGCGTTCTGCTTTTAATAGAGAGGAACACTGACATCACGGACGTGTCTGATGATTAAAATGTGTGGAGTAGGTGTGTGTTCAGGCTTCAGGAGTGTTGATTCAGATAAACTGTTTAATAAATGTGACATGAACAGGATATTGGGGCGAACATGACATTAAAGACATGTTTTAATCCGGCCTACACTGTCCAAGTTAAAGGCTCGAACCTGGTAATGCCTGCGGTATTAAATGTGGGTCAGCTGGAATAAAAAGTAGCACAGTTACAGCTTAGCATCGCTAAATGTTTGGGTGTATGGGCGAGGTGTATACAATAATCAGTTATTGTAGACTGAGAGAAATTGAGTTTTTTAGTCATGTAACGCGGACCTGTAAATCATTCATCTCCAAACAGACAAGATGGCGGATGCGGATGTACTGCAGTCATTGTGCCTGCTATCCAATTTAATAGCGTTGTAAAAAATGAATGTCACGTCATACAACCTTCACTGATAAGTGCTTCAATTCAAAGAGACAAACAGTGTATATACGCCTCATGGACAGGGCTCGTGACCAGAGCTTATTAGGTTTTTTGCATGGACAGTACAACAGTACAGATATTTTAAAAGTACCTACACATTAACCCTGACAGATCATTTTACAAACACTCTGAGATTCTCGTATTTAATGTTCTTTACTGTTTCCGTGTAACATTTTACGTTTTATTATTTGTGTATTGGCATAAAGAATTAGAAATTGTTGTCAACCCTATTGAACACCTTTGGGATGAATTGGAATGCCGACAGCACCCCAGGCCTCCTCATCTACACCTACATCAGTACCCTATTTTTATACCCTTGTAGCCAAATGAGCACCAATCTCCACAAACACACGTAAAAATCAAGAGTGGATGTTATTAAAACAGCAAATGGGGACTAAATGTGGAATGGGATGTTCAAAAAGCACATCTTATGGTCAGGTGCCTACAAACATTTGTCCGTATAGTGTATGACAGGAGAAGTAAAACAGATGCAATGAACAATATTGGGGGGTTTGGGGAGGAGAAATAGAATTTCTAATACTTTTTTGACATTTAAATGTAGTAACATCCAAAAATGTAAACATGTTAGCTGTCGTTTGAACAAAGAAATTTCCCTGATTGATATTACGCCAATCAGATCGGAGTCTCTTGCTTGAGCGCAATCTTACAGATGTTTATCAGTAGACCATCATAGATATTTCAACACAGTGAATGCAGTTTTGTAGGCAGTTGTTGTGTCTCTGTCGAAACGTCGTAACCGCGCATCGTTCAGCCGTGGGACGCGTTGTAAGATCTCGCACTGGCTTGATGCAAGATAGATCGTCAGTAAACTATTGAGATAAGGTAAAAAACATCCAGCATAATCCATCAAATGCAACTCCCATGATCGGCAATCTGCCGTGTCATTGAAGCAGGATGAATGTGATATGTGCCGTATCATAATACAACAAACTGCATGATACCGAGTAGTCACGACACACGGTAACAACAAAAGTAATCTTTTTATCAACTTTACTGGAATTGCTCTTGTACGATAGAATTCTTGACAGATGAAAGCATTGGGACTTTCTGCCGATTCGTTTTTTTCCAGTTGGTGGATTTTTTTTGTAACATTGTTATGAGGCTGAACTATTTGTACTACTGTATATTCTGTATAATTTGTGTTGCTTTGTGACATGATGGCAGACATCAGTGCAGTGGTTGTAAGTCATCTGGCCATGCTCACCAAGCACACCGAGGCATGAGGAATGCTGGGTATTCTAAAAGCAGGACCGGGGACCAATCAGTGCCCAGAGTAATAGAGCTGGTGACCTCATAACTTTAGGCTGCAATACTGTAATGTGGGTCAGACTGCAGGCGGAGAGCCTTGGCACAGCGCTGCCGTAACGTTACACAAACGCCGAACATTGTGGGTTATATTTACCGAGGAGTCATGTGACCTTCTGGATGGCTGTAATCGAGGACAGCAGAAGAGAAGGAATAGGAACAAGTGCGCTTTGAAAAGAACAGCAATAAAATGATGATGGATTCAGGAATACTGTGTTATGAATGTTTGGTTCGGAAAGCATAAGAGGTTGTGCTTTTTTTATTTAGTTTTCTCGTGATCACAACGTAATTATCTTGCAATAACAAAGCATCCACTTAGGACTTCCGTAGTTTGGTGTGTGACGCTCAATTTTTTTTCCCATGTTGGTTTAATTTAATAATATAAAACCATTAAGAAAATAGCTAATTAGATACTGACTGGTTAATTCTGTAGCGGTTTCTGAACATGTGTTTAGGTACACTATACGAGTAAAAGCATTGGTAAACTGGACCCAAGATTTATTAATTTATTTTTTTGAACATCCCATTACACATTTAGTCCTCATTTTCTCTTATAATAACCTCCACTCTTCTGGGAAGATGTTACACTCAATTTTGCAGTGTGCTTGTAGAGATTTGTGCTCTTTCAGCCACAAGGGTTTGAGTAAAGTCAGGTACTGATGTAGGTGAGGTGAGAAGGCCTGTGGGAACATCCAGCCTTCCAATTCATCCCAAAGGTGTTCAATAGGGTTGAGGCTAGAGCTCTATAGCAGGCCACTCAAGATCTTCCACTCCAGCTCATGTTAAGCTTATCTTCATGGAGCTAGCTTTGTGAACGGAGGTATTGTCATGCTGGAACAGGTTAAGGTTTCCGAGTTTAAGTGAAAGGAAAAGGTAATGTGACCACATCCAGAGACATCCTGTTCGATTGTTTGCCTCCAGTTTTGTGGCAACAGTTTGGGGTAGAACCACATATGGCTGAAAAAATCGGTTTTCCCAATACTTTTGTCAGTATAGTGTTTGGTTTTGGATGAGCTGTTTGAGTTTAGTGCCACATTGCAGACTGATATGAATCACTGAAAGGCATGTGAATGTGTTGTTACTACAGCAGTAAAAACAAATAAGTGCGTTGCTCGGTGGTCACTGAGGGACCTGTTGCCCACGTGGCCAAGTGTGATGCAGCAATAATGACTTGAGTAATAGCACACTAATTACTAAACCAAACAGTTTATCATGTGATGGATCCACTGGTAGTTATTACTGTCATCATTATTACATAAATGACTATTTAACTGATTAAGGCACATTTTCACTTCTTTGGTTCGGTGAAAATAAACACTATACAGTATTTTTCTATTTATATGACTTACACACAATGCGTTGTGCTTTTATACAAAAATAATCGACTCTGAAGTGTATAACACACGGCAGGAAGTGCTGCTAAACTTACGATTTTCCTTTATGGATTTCACGTTTTAGATTATTAATTAAAATTTCACTCTTTATAATGACATTTTACTTAATGGATCATTCTCAAGACAAAGTTTGTTCCTGTTATTGCTTACTGTAAAGTGCTGGTCCACCACCTCGTCATGTGACCCAGAAACCAGAAAAGCATTAAGTCCTGAAGACCCCCAGATGTTGGGGGGAAATGCTGACACACAAACCTGTTCCATTAATATGTCATCCAAGTGTCCAAACAGAATGCTTGAGTTGTTTGATGTATAATAACGTAAGATTATATAAGATATGAGATGATCTCATTTGATGTGAGACGAGCTGAGATGATTAGATAACGTGAGAAGTGGGATGTTTGATTTTTATTTTTTTGCGTTGTTGCACAACACATATTATTAATTTATATCTATAAGATGGAGCTGCTGATGTTATAGAACATTACTGCACATCTGCTCTGTGGTAAAATCCATCATATTCCATACAGTATTATTTATACGGCACTGGATAACGTTTACCACAAAAATTCCCATTAGTCCTAATGCCTATTAAAAGTGTTTCATTTTCTAGATTTGTTTCCATGAACTTTTCCATTTAATTTTTCAAAACGATTAATAATATATTTCTATAAAGAATTTTAGAAGGATGATTCAGCACACGTGCAGCAGGGGTGAATTCTCTGTGCGAAGCGTTCACGCAGTCTATTTTAAGTTTAATTGCTTCATCTACTTGACAAGCGGCCATTAAAAAGAAAGGCTCCGAATCCAAACTCCGCGTCACCAATGGAGTTACATTCCAAATGCAGAGGGAAAAGAAATCGATAGCCTTAACGTTCCACAACAAATAGTGCATCGATCAGAAGTGTCGAGACTTCTTCTACAATACCAGGAGTTCCGTCAGTGTGTGTGTGTGTGTGTGTGTGTGTGTGTGTGTGTGTGTGTGTGTGTGTGTGGAATTCAGGGTCACGTGGCTGATAGCAGGTGATGTCACGTGACTGGCAGCCTGTTGAAATGAGTGTGTTTAGTTGCCCATATTTCAGTCTGCTGAATTCAGACATTGTATGTGTGTTTGTTCTGTACACATGTATAACCTAAGCATGACCTAATTCTGAAGGAACTTGAGTTTCTTATTGTGGAACCTGTTATCTCGGCGTGAAAAAACTTTCACCTGTAATCCACCCTCTTACTCAGCCCTCATCACAAAAATGCTTTCCAATTCATTTCTAACAGGATTTATTCTGATCCATTCATCATGGGTGAATACATTGTTTTGTAGATTAATAACATTTAATTTTATACAAAATTAGCATTAAAGCTTTAGCATTAGCTGAAGATGTTGAGGTTTTTCGTTGGGAGTGACGACGATGGACAGGATTAGAAATGAGTTTATTAGAGGGACAGCGCATGTAGGACATTTTGGAGACAAGGTGAGGGAGGCGATATTAAGATGGTTTGGACATCTGCAGAGGAGGGACATGGGGTATATCGGTAGAAGAATGCTGAGGATGGAGCCACCAGGAAGGAGGAAAAGAGGAAGACCAAGGAGAAGGTTTATGGATGTGGTGAAGGAAGACATGCAGATAGTTTGGGTGAAAGCGGCAGATGTAGAGGACAGAGGAGTATGGAGACGGGTGATCCGCTGTGGCGACCCCTAATGGGAGAAGCCGAAAGAAGAAGAGGAAGATGAAAATGTAGTTCTTCACCAAATAGTTACCACAAAGTTAAAGGTACACAATTGTAAAGGATGTCTTTGGATGTGCTAGCATTACATTTTCCCTTCAGTTAAATTTGGAAACCCAAACCAGTTCCAACATGACAGAGCCCCTGTGCACAAAGCCAGCTCTATAAATATATGGTGTACAAGGGTTGGAGTGAAAGATCTCCTATAGAGCTCTTACATCAACCCTACTGAACATCATTGGGATTGATTGGATTGGTGAGTGCACTCCAGGCCTCCTCACTCTGCATCAGTACCTGACTTACTTGTGGATGAAGGAGCACGCATTTCCAGAAGCACACAGTGGACTGGAGGTTATTATAACAGCGAATGGGGAGTAAATGTAAAAAGGGATGCTGAATCTTATAATAAGGTGTCCACAAACTTTTGCACATAAAGCGTACTGACACCACAATCCAAATACAGTCGTTTATCACGAAAATGTCTTCAGGTTTCTCAGAGTATAATACATTTGATATACTTGCCCAGTCTCCTGAGGTGTGGTGAAAGTTGATTTAGTGCAGGAAGTACAGGCATGGCTGATCAGGTGTAGCAAAGCACATAAGGCCAGTGTGCTATAGCAAGGCTCCTCCTTCACATGACTAGCAAGTTCCTTTTCTCACACTTTATAGAATATACACTATATGGCCGAAAGTTTGTGGACACCTGAGCCTAAGATTGGCATGTGCTTTTTGGAAATCCTATTTAGCATTTAGTCTCCATTTACGAATATAATAACCTCCACGCTTATGAGAAGATGGTTTTTAGGTGTCAGGTAATGATGTAGGTGATGTGAGGAAGCCTGGGGTGCAGTCAGCATTCCAATTCATCCCAATATTGTTCACTAGTGTTGTGGTTACTGCTTTATAGCAGGCCACTCAAGATCTACTACTGTACTTTAATCCACGTATCTTTATATAGCTGAAAATGTGTACAGGAGCATTGTTTTAACAGATTTGGGTCTCCTAATTCAAGTGAAGGGACAATGTAATGCTACTGCATCCAAAGACGTCCTGTACAATTGTTCGCCTCCAATTTTGTGTCAACAGTTTGGGGAGGAACCACATATGGCTGGAAAAGTCAGCTATCCCATTAGTTTTGTCCATATGGTGTATAATATCACACTGCATAAAATGATATATACTCTGTAAAGACTTACTAGCAGGTGACTGAAAGAGTGGGATGGTTTGGAGCCAAATGCACGCTTGAGAGGGTGAAAGTACCACAAGTTCACATTATGCTTAATTTAATAAACCAAAATCCTAAAAACTAAACACTTTCATATTCATGCATCTGGCATCACATTTTGTTGGACGAAATTTTTATATATATATATTTTTTACATATGTTAAGCAACAGCGAGGCATATATCCTGTGTGTTACATAAAAAAATAATAATAATAATAATAAAAAAGGAAAAAATTTATATAATTTAAATATATGTATATATTCCCGCAAACCCAAGCTTCATGAATTCACAGTTCAAAGTTCGCTTAGATCAAGTTAGATACTAACTAAAGTAATCGCATTCTTAATACATACATTGTGTTTTGTTTTTGTTTTTTTTGGTGGCTGATTTGTAGTCATGATTGACCTGATTACTGATTTCTCTAAAAAAAAATAAAATAGCTGAAAGGTCTAGTTTTCTTTACATCTTTAGTAACTGGTTAAAATTCCTGAATGCTGTGACTAAAGCATAGTGGTTTATACTGGAGATGCAATTGACGGATTTGACGGATTTTTCGCGATTTATTTTAAAAATTCAGGATTTTATAGTATTCTTGTTTCATTGCAATTTATATCTTTTTGAAGTCACCCTTTCAACTAACAAATACATTCTTATTATCAGGAAAAAAAATCCCCAAAATGTCCATCAGAATGCAACAGCCATTATAAACATTTTGCTGGATTGAAATACTTTTACCGCTTTTAGATACTTGTTTTATTCTGTTACTGATACTTTAAAAAAAGTTTTTAATCAAGTTTATTTTCTAAAGGTGGTCGCCATCAACAACATCGCTATAGAAGCATTGCATGGCATTTAGAAAGGTGGTGGTTGGTGTTTACCTTTTATTGGGTTGCCATGTCAATGATTTCTACATAGATCTACATAGGAACGTTATACTGTATGATGGTACTATCCTTTGTCCTTATAGCATTAATGTGCTAGTTAATATTCAAAAACATTTCAGTGGCGATCTTTTTTCTAACTATTTCAATAATTAAATGTAGGTGTCCTGTACAATTTTTGTATTTGTGTCTGTAAATCTTATTTATATTTCAATACACCTGCTGCCCTCTGCTGGATTAAGATAGTACAGCATCTAGTTTACACTATTATTAAATCATATCGATATATAATTATTGTTTCTTTGCCATTGTGAGAATCTTAAGAGTGAGTTAGGTATGGTTATACCGTAGGAAGCATCGGAGACACCTGACCTTTCCAGCCACCCGTGGTTCTTCAGCAAACAGTTATAACAAATTCTGAGACACGCAAATGTATAGAATGTCTTAGGATGTGTTAGCATTAAATTATCCCTTCAATCCACTGCGAGATACAAACCTGTTCCAGCATGACTATGTTCTTGTACACAAAGCCAGCTACATAAAGGTATGGTTACCATTGGTTGGAGTGGAAGATCATGAGTGGCCTGCTATAGAGCTCTGACCTCAACCCTATTAAACACATTTGGGATGAATTGAAACACTGACTGAACCCAGGCCTCCACAAGCCCACTCAAAAATATAGTGGAAAAACATCCCAGAAGAGTGGAGGTTATTACAACAGCAAATGGGGACTAAATGTAGAGTGGGATGGTTAAAAAGCACATACGAATCTTATGGTCAGGTGTCCACAAACTTTTTTCCGTATAGTGTATTTTAATCTACAAATGATCTGAATTCACTATATGCTAAATCCAGGAGCCTAAAAACAAATCCACCATTTTTTATTTTTTCCCGGTTTCTCTATAGGTTCGGAAGCACATCACAGACCTGTACGAAGACCTGCGAGATGGACACAACCTCATCTCTCTGCTGGAGGTGCTGTCTGGAGTCACGCTGGTGAGGAGACACAAATATTCACTTACACAAACATAAACTAGAAACAAGCTCCAAATTCATTTGACTGGACTGTTACACTACAGTATGTGCCGAATAGTGTCGTCTCTCAAATAGTAAATGAGAGATGGTAATGAGACATGGCTTCTCGGATATGGTTACGTGTTACGTATGTCACATGACTTCAGCATCATCCACACCTAAACGATCTTACAACAGCGCAGGTTCAGAGTGATCTCTCTTCACGGTGGTCTCTGGGTCGATCACTGGCTTAGTAGAGTGACTGCTCACTCTGAATCACTATTTTTCTACTGCACATGCTCAATCCACTGCTCCTCTCTCTCGTTCTCATCCATATCTCCTCCTTATCGCTCTGTCTTGCTCATTCCCTTTTCTCAGAATAATTTTTTTGGTTCGCTTCTTGCTGAGTTCATTTTAATTCTCCTCCACTGCTCTTACCTTCCTCTTATTGCTTATGTTCAGCTTTTCATTTTTCATCCCTTTCTGTTGTGATCAGCACAAGAGCGGCTCGACTGGGCAGAGGCCGTGCGTGTCTCGCGCCCCTCCACTTATCCTGCTGGGTGTGGAGGATGAAGAGGATGGAGATCAGGGAGTATGTGTGAGATGTCCTAAAACTGCATGCGAGTGACGTGCACTTAACCCTGTGATATATATATAAAACGCCCTGCAAATTTTTTTATATGCTCATATAAAGCAGATTTACATTGAATCTGGTTTTTGTTTCTGTATTTCCTTCTTGCAGACGTTGTACTTATGCAGCGTAGTAATCATGACTCGGCGATTCTACGTTAGGCCGTACAAATGAAGCATCACCGACCTGTTTGCGTTAACGGTGGATTATTTGTACCTATAAGCCAGATATATGCAGTGTGGTATAAATCTATAAGATACAGATGGTCCCTGAGTTACGATGGTTCAATTTCGGATTTTTTCGGTTTTACGATGACTGTAGCATTCGACAATTCTGACAGCATTGGGATCAGTGTTGGATGCAACATGTTACTAAGCAAACTACTAAAGTGCTTTTGAGTGATTTTACATCTGTAGTAAAGAAGGTTCCTGAAGATTAGCTTTTTTTTTTTTTTTTTTTTTTTTTTTTGAGTCAGGAGTTGCTTTTGTTTTTTAGAAGCTTTTAGTGGTCATGTAATTTACTTGTATTTTATATTGAATATAGTTTTAATACAGCTATAATTAATATTCAAAATATTCCCATGTTTCACTTAAATGAAAAGATCCTTTTAACATTTCTCTTGTCCATGTGACAACAGTGGATTTTGATGACGCAGTAATATGCAGTGGTGGACGGTAACGAAGTAAATGTAATTCATGAATGTACTTAAGTAGTTTTTTCGCGTATATGTACTTTACTTAAGTATTTCTGTTTGGAGAGACTTTTACTTTAACTTCACTACATTTCAAAGTCAAATGTATTACTTTTTACTCAACTACAGCGAGCTCTGTTTGAACTTGTTTTGATTGGTGCTTGGCAGGGGCAGATTTAGGCGTCATGGGCAGCAGACCAGAGCGGCATCTTGTTTTGTTCCAAGAGAAAAACGGAGCATTTACAGAAAAAAAAAAAAAACAACCTCATACACTCAGAAAGGAGAGGCGGGTGTTGGGTGACGTCACATCAGAGCTGAACCCTAATTAAAATTATGGATGACAAAACGTCTAAAACCCTCAGGATCATATAGAATGGTGGAGGATTTTAACTTGTTGCTGCAGCTAAACAAAAAAACAGGTCCAAGGGGTCCCGCCTGTGGTTCTGTAGACTTGTTTTGGTTAAATACAAGGCTGACATTGTAGTCAGTTATAAATGACTTTTTTTTATTATTTCTTTCATGTATAAAAATTTTGATCACCGAAAAAACGCGGCCGAAACAGTTTGTTGTGATGACGCAAACAGAAACCGCTGCCTGCACGTGCATGTCTAAAACAACATGTCTGCGGTGTGGACGTGTTTCAGTATATCTGAGAAAGACCCACGGATAGCGATGTGCAAAACATGTAATGCCGAAATTTCATCTGTTAAGACTTTCTCCACGTCGGGTTTAATTTATCACCTGAAATCCAAACATCCCGATCGCTATGCTGAATATGAGAGAAACGCGGCACAAAAAAGCAAAACCCCTCCGAGCATGCGCACTCCGTCTGTGGTGGACGTTTTTGAAAAGGCAGGAAGTTTCCCAGTGATAGTGTTTATTGTTGTATCTTTAAGCAGTTGCACTTGTTCTGAATGCACTTCGTTTTTATGAAAGAACATATTTAATTGTACAACCTTTTAGAAGGCCAGAGGGCCTGTACATTATTATTTAATGTACACATGAGTGCATTTAAGTTAAACATTTAAGTTTGAATTTTAATTTATTTTATCCTGTGCATTGTTGCAATGTGCTATAAATAAATATTTTCATAATTTGTAATTGATTTATTCTTTGAAACTTTAATATTTAATTTATGCAATTGAAATGCCTTGATTTCAGTAAGTTTAGTACACAATCATAGCCACAAATGCAATGGTAATAATAATTGGCATAATTTCTTTCGGTGTTTCGGTTTCGGCCAAGAATTTTTATTCCGGTGCATCCCTAATGAAAATTATATATATTTATAACCCCAACACTGGATAGGATACAAAAAAATGTGTACTCTTAAAAACAAAAACAAAAACAAAAAAAAAACCCTGTTACCTCTTAGTCAAACACTCAACTCAGAAACCATGGGGAGTGCAAACTTTTGCACACAGTATAAACTGCTATATGATAAAGCTGCATACTGTGCTTTAGATTGTGCATATAACTACCAGTCCACTACCTGCATATTTGCAATTTCTTTACTTTCAAATGTCTCTGAACTCAACCACAGCTGGATGAGAAATATCCAGAGGTGGTGAAAGCCCCCAGTTTTCTTAAGCCCTCAGCAACTTTTGTAGATTTCTGAAAGTTGAAGTACAACTTTACAAATGTGGTGCAAAAAAAAAAAACACATTTTCTTAATGCGTTACTGTAAATCAAAAAAGACTTACGAAAGAGAAGCTGTTTACCTCAAACGGCAAAAGGTAAAGGTCACATATACTTCGGAGTCTGATGTTAAAAAGAAATTTTTCTGATTATAGAGACATGTAGAGATGTTTTACTGGGTTGCTCAAATGTAATATGTTGTAAATCCACCCAAAGTACAATAACAAAATAATTAAACTTCTCATCATTGGTCACTTGTGTTAAATGCATTTCATGAAAATGAAATTTGGATGGAGTGACTGATGCACAATCATTCATACTGTAACAGTTTAAGCCTTTCTACTTTCCCTACTCTGGAATCGGAACCAATTAATAGTGTAGAAGTTTAGAAGTGGTACAGTAGTTCATTGGTTAAGGCTTTTGATCTCGATCGGAAGGAACACACGTTTTTTATTCTCAGCACCACCAAGCTGCCACTGCTGGGCCCTTGAGCAAGGCCCTTAACCCTCAACTACTTAGTTAGTCACTCTGAATAAGGGCGTTTGCCAAATGCCATAAATGTAAATGTACTGCATCCAGCCACTAGGTGGCGTTGATACTTTATTTTTCAGCTGCTGTTATCCAGCATGTTTGATTTTGTTGATGCGACAAAAATAACATTAAAGTTTTGTTATTTGAATGGATTAAAAAGCCCATGTAAAGACCCTAAAGCCAGACAGGAAGCATCTGAGACACCCAGCTTGGGAGTTGGGTATTTGGTACCTTTCTGCCCCAGTCATAGATCTGATCCTGTCCATGTGCTTAGTGAGATCTTAGGAGAGCTGCTGTTGTTCCCACTGCTGCATTGATGACTAACTACACCTGCATTCTCCACACAGGCCACTGCAATCTTCTGTGTGTGTGTGTGTGTGTGTGTGTGTGTGTGTGTTCACCTTAGCGTGGCTTCTTTGCCTCCTTCTGGTGTGTCTGATCTGATTTAAGCAGAAAGAATGTGCTTTTGTTTGTTTTTGTAAAAAAAAAGACCCAAGATGACTCCAGACCGTTACAGGGTGTGTGTTAGTGCATGGAGTGATGACTTTAAGAGAAGCTTTTATTGTTTTGTTTAATGGCTACCAGTAGTCCTAAACAATTGCCCTTCATTTCTCTGCTGGTTTTTCTTTCACTGCTTTTGGCTTGCAAGAGACACTCTCCTTTCTCCCATCGCCTGTACGCTACAACTATAAATGGCAACAGCACATTTTTATTTTGTCTCTTACTCTTGTTTTCAGCCCAGAGAAAAGGGCCGCATGCGCTTCCATCGGCTGCAGAACGTACAGATCGCCTTGGACTTTCTCAAACAGAGACAGGTATGGGAGACCCACACAACACACGTTCTTCATGCACTTCTTGAGTGTGGTGTCCGTTTAAATGGTCATTTCATTACATTTGCTTGTAAAGGGGGTGTGGGCAGAAATGGCCGCTTGCCTCACCACACAGGCAGCAGACAGCCCCTTTTAAAGAAATGTTAACACTCCATTAATTTCAATATCCAAATACTTTAGAAACAATGGGAGATCTAAGAAGATTAGACACAATAGTAACGATAAATGCAGTCATTTTGTAGTCATACAAATTATGCTGTTTAAGACAACATCTGTTCCTGTGTAGTAAGTGTTATTTTCAATGCTGCTGTGCCTCAGAACTATCAAAAATGGCTATTAATTCCCTCAAACTTTGCTTTTGTAACAAACACATGAGTAAACACATCTTAGCAGAACTAATGTGTTTATACTAAAAAAAAAAAAGAAAGAAAAAATGACCACAAAAACATTTGTAGTGAATAACTTTCATGAAGCAGCAGCAGCAAAAGTTTCCCATCATTTTGTTCTTCTACCTGGTGGAAGCACTCGCTCTTCTCTTCTGAGGACGCTCCCATGTTCTTCTCAAATTTATAAAAATAACCATCAAGGGTACAGACTGCAGGGGCACTCTGCAGCCCATTGCACCAACCGAGTCTCAAACCAAGTCTTTGTGAATGCTCAGGAAGCCTCCAGCGTTTGCCACAAAGCTGTTCTATACCCTGCCTAATAAGCATCTTGGGAAATTCCCTACTTTAGGTTCCTTGTTTATCTGTGTTTAAACAAAGCTTTGGTGCTTTCCTGAAGACAATATAGGGAAATCTGGTAAGACCCCCTTGGAGACCGATCAGGATTGCCACTATTTTAAGTACATCTCACTCCTACTCATCATTCTTGTAGGCATCCAACAATGTCTTGACGCTGTTGTTATCCTTTAATAATAAATAAAGAATATAATAAATAAAGGATCAAATAATATATTCATATATTAATAATAAATGTATTATATTCATTGATTATAAAGGATAATTATTTAATATATTTTATTTATGCAAATGAAAAGATGCACATCCACTTTTGCAGTATAGTTTAATAAATATAACTTGCTACTCATCTCTTATTATAAGAGTTTATTATAGGAAATGGTAGCTCACCATTTACTGATCAGTTGGTAGGGTATTCAAGCCCAAGCATCGCCAAGCTGCCACTCTTAACCCTCAATGCAACAGAGACGCTGTAACATGGCTGACGCTGCGGTTCGGCCCCAGGTTCCTAACATCGCTGGGATACGCAAATAAAGAATTTCATTGTTCTGTGAAGTTCATGTGACAAGTATAAAGCACGTGTATTTATCACAATAATATGCAAATATATATTTGCTGTCCACTTACTGTCAGGTTGTTCGTTGCAGGTCAAACTGGTCAATATCAGAAACGACGACATTACAGACGGAAACCCAAAGTTAACTCTAGGCCTGATTTGGACCATCATCCTTCATTTCCAGGTACGTCGTCTTGTGACTGCTTGCTGGTCTTTGTTAGATGCATGGCAGTATTTAGAACTCTAATGGCGGCTGTTTGCTCGCCAGCAGTGTCTTCTTTACTCTGTGAGCTGCAGGGATGTGATACCAATAGAAAGCAGAGGAAGGAAGGCTCGATTAGGAGAGAACGAGCAAGACAAAGTGTCCATGCCAGAAAGATTCTGTTTGATCTGAGGTTAATAATCTGAACAGTGTAGATGAGAGGATAGAGCAGGATGGTATAGTATAGATGATTGATGTATTGCATTAGCCTGAAATAACTCATCTGTTTGATTCTGTGTCATGCCTTTTGTTTCTCCGTCTGTCTGTGTGAATCGGTTAACGTGTGTTATGTCTGTTTCTCTTTCCCTGTCTGTCTTTCTGTGTAAATATTTGACCTTTTTTGTCTATTTGCTTTGTCTATATCTGTCAGTGTGTGTCTGTTTCTGTGTGAGCAATGAGAGTCTCATGTTAGATCTGTATGTCTTTTGAGCAGTGACACCCCTTTGCTTACACTTTCTGAGGAAGAAATGGAGAATATTGTCTCCATAGTCCATAACCACTATGTGAAATCCAAAACCTGGTCTAAAAACAGAATTGTTTTGTCTGCGGGTGTCTAACAATTCGATCAGTTTTGTCGCCGGTGTCCTACAACGCTTTGTGACTTTGTGCTAATCATGTGATTTTAAGGAAAAAGCTGCTTTTTAAAGCCAAGCCACTAGAGGGCGCTGCGGATCCCAAAGGCAGGATGATGTCACAAGGTGACATAGGGAGCCGGTTACTATGGAGACTGTGTTTTATGTGACTCTGCAGACATGATGCAGCAGAGGGGGAGGGAGGGGGAGGGTAGGAGGACATTGGAAGGAGGGATGAAAGGAAAGTCCCAGGGCATGATGGGAACATCAGAGCAGGGTGACGGTGGCTGGTCAGTAGTGTTGATCAGCTTAATATGATAAAGTTCTCTAAACTCTAAACTGTTTGAAGAAAGAACTGGGTGTATCAAAACGTGTTAAACATTCACTTGTACTTCTGTTGGATATGCATCAAAATTCTAAATACTGTAATTCATTTATAAGATCCAGTCGAATCATTTGACAATACCGCTACTTTTGCACCATCCTTAATATTTGCCATTTAAGCCTGTAGGTGTTCAGAACTCCCCGCAGGAGGCTAATCATCCTGTCTCTCTGTCTATTTGGGACATGTCCCCTGGAAACTACCACTGTAATTTAGGTTAACTCTGGACTGCCTGAATTGTCCTCAGTTTGTCCTCGTATTGTCTGTGAGTTTTCAACTCAGTTTTGTAATGAAGGATTTTGTCTGTAGCCGAGGTGCTGCGAGTGCAGCTGTCCCAGAGGAGCTGTTTAGATTAGGTTGTTAACGGTTTGCTGAAACGCTCAGGAAGAAAACTGTCTGCTCAAACCAGAGTAATGACACTGCAAGAGGGTCAATCAAACCCTGATGGCTCCCAGCAGGTCTGAATGCTGAGGTTCTTCCTTTCCCATTGCTAAAATGTTGTTGTAATGATCTCATCGGTGTGCCACATGAGAGCCATAGCTGGTCATGGGTGTGGGGGTGGAGGAATAGTATTGAAATAAATGCCGGTTCACACTACAAATGTAGTTTACTCTTGAATTCATTAGTCACACCACTATTGTCTATCTATGGGTCTGAATTATTTTAAGAATACCACTGCACCAGGGGTCCATACCATGCTTGTGTTTATTGATATACAAGAGATCTTTCAGATTACTTGCCAACTGATAAGCCTGCTAGTATTTTTTCTTCTTTACTTTTTCTTATTTCACATTAAAATATGAAGTTCTCATTTCCTCTGAAGTATCTCTTTTTTTTAGAATTTTTATTGATTGATTTATTTTTTTTTACCGTACTTATTTATTTATTTTGTGTGCGCATGGATCTTTGGTGCGTGTTCATGTAAAGCTCTGAGCTCACAAGTGAGAAAGCAAATGAGAGGGAGGGACGAGGAAGGAGGTAGGAGGAGAAGAGCGAGGGGAGAAGGAGAGAGGGAGGGAGCTACAGCAGCAGCAGTGTGTTGTGTGAGGCTGCAGCAGACTTGTGTTTGCCGGCACTGAAGAGAGAGAGAGAGAGAGAGAGAGAGCGAAGCAGAGTTGCCCAGCGACAGATCGAGGAGGCAAGCAGCACATTACTACTGGAGCTCCTGGCTTTTCCTTATTTCAGGCCTTCGATGGATCACCAATGAGGCACCTTATTGGGATCACAGGAATGCCAAACCTGGCAGGCTCACACTTGCAGACATCTACATTGTCTGATTCATTCGGAAGCCCAGATCGATGAGATCCATCGTGTACTGCACGAGCAATGGAGCACTTACTGCTTTCTCTCTGACCGAAGCATCTGCAGTTGTCTACACTCATCACACATATATCCAGGAACTGGATAGATTCCCTCGTGTTCCCCTGCACAGCAGTTCCTCCAGAGCAGGGTTGAGGCGGCAAGCTCTACAACTGCTCTAATTAGATTCCTCAGCCAGTGAGGCCAACAGCACAAGGGAGTGGCAATCTGCCTGCGGAGGAGAACATCTTCAATGGAGAGACAAAGAGGAGACGGGTGCCCTAAACCAAAGTCGACAGATATCATAAGGTGTTTCATTGGATTAGTCATGGCCACAGTTACCAACGTTGGGGGATAGTGAGTTGTGTGTGTATACCTTTTTTGTGTGTGTGCAGTGCATGCAAGGTTGTGTAGTCTCTTGACTCATAACGCTTTCTGCCCTCATTATTGACATAAATGTCTTCTCTCTGTGCATGTGGCATAAGTCACAGTGACAGTGGAGGCAAGACACACTGTTCTCCCTCCTCCCCTTGCTGCTCTTTAAATGTCTGGAGACTGATCTACCATCGCTAGCCTTTGGAGACTTACACATTCATGCAAGACGGCCTGGGAATTAAAATGCTATTCTCCTATTGGAAACAAGAACATTTAAAGGGCTTAACTAACTCCTCCTTTCTGTCGACAACCAGCTGAAATTGTGAAATGCAATAAACAGTTATAAGACTACTACCACAACTACTATTGTGACAACACTCCACAAGTGGGGCTATCAATAATAAATGGTAGTGGAATCTGTAACAAAAGAGCACTTTTATTACTCCTAGTACATCTCAAAATTTATACCGAATTGTATTTATATGAAAGCCAATGATAGGATGTTTTTGCCAAGCTGTCAGTCATGTCTCCTGACTCATTCTTACTAACTGTGTATGCACACTCTTGAGACATAGTTTCTGGATGTGCCTGCACTGCAGCTCTTACCTAGTTCTTACTGAGCAGGAGGATGTCGCATGTGTTGTGCAGGAGTCCTTGCTCATGAAATGGTCTTGAAGGTAGATTGCAAAAGCACCCCATCGTATTAACTTGGACAGTGGGATTAAAGCTCATATGGAATTCTGGTGGACCAGAATATTATGAGTGACCACAGCATGGCTTGTCTGCTGGGCATGAACAGGTGGTGCAGATGCAAGTGTGCAGAACTACCCTCCAGATATTCAACATAAAGCTTATTACATGCTCTTACCTTTGTACCTCTGTGTCCTTCACTATTCACATTTAAAACTTGACATTAGTCTAAAAAAATTATTTGTTCCTGGGTACTGTTACCATCTTTTTCTATTCTGTTGGAAATGGGGAACTCTCTTGGTTGTGTAAAGCAGCCCAGAGAACCAGCACCAGATGGTGTCCCTCCTCTGTCACCCAAGAGGAAACTCCGCTTTAGACGAAAGCGCAAAGTAAAAAAGGCACTAAAAGTATTTGAAGCAGAAGCAGAGAAAAAGGATGACATTGGAAAGGTTAGTCTCACAGGGGAGATTATAGTAAGTACCACTGATGATGCTTCAATCGAATTAGGATCTTGCAAACCAATGACTGAAACTCCTACGCAGGTGATTCTAGTTCCTGGTATAGCACCTATCTTAGGCAGCACAGGGACACTGCGGGGCAGTAGGGTGGCTATTCTATCACCTGCCCCAAGCCCAGCATGGATGGGGGCATTCCATCAAACATCAGACAAAACGCTTCCCGAGCAATCCCAGACTAAGGCAAACCTGGGCAGCATGACACCTGGTGGAGGTAGAGTCTGTCGGGTTCAGGGTCGGGTCCAGGGTGTTCTTGAAAAACCCTGTATTTTAAGTGCCAAAAGTGTGGAACTAGAGACAGAGGACAAAAATAAAGCTAAGCCATGCGAAATGTTGCTTGACGACGCCTCAGAAATGGACCAGAAGGGAATTGTTCACATAAGGGAAGTCGATGGCAGGCTTTGTGTAGTTCGGACTGTCTACCCCAAAGACTACGGATCACCTTTGTGGCACGACCGAGGAGTGAAAGTGCACTCAGAACCACCCGTTTCATCTCCTGTTATTGGTGGCATTCAGAAAGTGCAGGTACTGCAAGAAGGGGGACAGCTATCCACAGATATCACGGCTCCAACAATTTCTGTTGGTCAATCAGGGAAAGGATTCTTGTTGGACAGTCATACTCAGGATGCAGAAGTTCCCTTGCAGGATCCCCAGTCTTCAGGTTATGCCAGTGATGTGCCTATTACCTCTCCAGACATAGCGGCTACTGCTCAGACAGATTGGGGAAGCTCTTCTGAAGTGCTGAACACTTCTGTATTGGAAAGTCCCATCTCTCCAGCAGAGAAACCATCAGAACCCCCTGCTCAGGTCAGACACACTTGCTAATTCCTCTGTCTCGCTTGCTAACATTTTGGCTAGTACTGATCCTAGTCATTAAACACTATATAGTCTATCTAAAAGGATTTTTCTATTGCGAGCAGCACATTTTGTGTTAATTGACAATGCCTGAATTACCACATTCAGAACTGTACGTCCTATGTACAGTACTTTGCATATCTTGAAGCACTCATCTCCACCTCCTTCCTGACCACTTCCTATGAGCATAATCATCACCAAACAGCAGTTTATTTATTTATTTTTCATCCCAAATTCTTTTTATTTTACCGTTTTTGTTTTTCTGCAGATCTGCTACCAAATCATCCATGACACACTGTCAGTCTAGGCACTTGATACATGAGCTGGACAATCCAGTATTATATACAGAGGTGGCAAGATCATGCATTTGTTCGTCACCCCACCATGTATAAAAGCGACAATGTTGCTGATTGTCGAGAAACCTAAATGACTAGGCTTGTATGGTGTAGCATGAGTCGTCTGTGTGCGCTAAATTAGCCGACTAGTAAAAATATTCTACCAGCGGCCAGACCACACCGTGATTATGTACCATAGCAAGCAGTGGCTTTTGAAAAGAATAGTATGCTATAGTTAAACCACAGAGCAACTAAAGTTAAAACATACATACCTACATACTAACTGAGAACACTGGTTTTGTGGAGGGAAAACTAATATCATGACACAAATCTTTTTGCCCCATGCTAATGAAATGGCCACCCTTGCTCTACTGTGACTATTGCTGACATACATATACATCAATTGATTTTGTGAGGCAGTAAACAGAAGACACACATAGTGCATGTGACACATTCTACTCTCCTTATCGGGGCCATTCAGGAGCAGAAATTATGGCTTTGCTGTCCTTCGATGTCCTAATAGCCTAGTGTTTACCAGCTGACAACTCCTTCACCTTTTCTAGGGTATTAATGAGTTAATGTTAGGTGATAATCATATTTAAATGCAACTCACTTGCTAGGGTTTATATAAAATTTTTAGAACATGTAAATATTCTTTCTTTTTTTTCTTTTTTTTTTTTTTATCATTTGACATCAAATTTAACAGGTTTGGCTTTGCTGTTATGTGAACTAAATCAGTACACCACATTGTCAATCTCTGTATATCGCATTTCTTCACATTTCTAAAGCTGGATTAATCAGGACAACTGCATGCAGGCTTTCTCAGGGGGCTAAGCTATTTTCATTTTTGTCGCACTTCGTGTTGCTTCTTTAACAATGTTCATTCCTTCAGGCTCTTTGTAGATTTAATCTCCCAGCATGTATATTGATATTTAATCTCAACACATATATTGATTTTCATCATTTACTTCAATCAACTTCCCCCCCACTCCAAAGCTGTCACAAAGCCACTAACTATAAATCTATTCACATAGAGCATTGTGTTACCTTTAAATCGGTAGTATATTCATATGTATCTGGCTTAGTGGGATCTTTATTAGGAAAAGGTGCTAGAAACCTGTTTTTTCCCCCCTCACCAATCTTAAGCTTTAGCCTCATCAAACCACTCACACAGTTTTGCAGCTCACACACATGAGCATGTTGTCTCATTTAAAGCATAGACTAAAGTATTTCTTACTTTTGTCAGCTTTATATGTAGTGAAAGTGATTACCTCAAAACATCATTAGCTAATTTGTTCATTCTGAGGAAACAACAACAAAAATAACCTGTTTACAGGTAATGGGGCAGTCAATAAAATTTTATGTGAAGTACATCATGCATTGCTTTTTTCTCCCCTTTGTTCAATTCTCTCTTGCTTTCTCTCTCTGTCTCAATTTCTCATCTCTAGAAGCTGATTATTCAATGTTTTTTAATGTGAGCATAGCTGATGTCCAAATTCACTTACATACCTTTTTTGTGTTTTTATTTTGCTTTTGTAGTACCATAATAGCCATATAATCCATAATAATATATGTTCAGGATGAAACTGGAACGCTGACACATTCTTTTTCTGAAAGAGAAACAATTATGTACATGTTCTGAAGACTTGCACACAGTGAGGCCTGATAAAAAAATAAAATCAATACACATTTGGAAAAAATAAAATGTACCACATACTGGTCCTAACAGGAAATATTTGTTGAAAAAGGGAAGACAAAGAGCGAGACGTAAGAATGTCACCAAATTATTTTTTTTAATTCTTTATTTTTAGTGCAGTAACACAAACAGCAGCACTTATTCTAAAACAGGGATAGTCACATTCTTATCTGCTATACGATTTTTTTAAATATTTTTTTATTCTAAAATATGTACATAATACAAATAAGCTAACAAAACAAGTCCATGGGGAAGGTCAGATATATGATTTATAATCCAACTCCTTAATAAATGTTGGACTTGTAGTTTCTTAATATATAGTAGAGGCTATCGGGGGAAAAGCATACTGATCTAATGAAATAGAGGAGAAGTATGCAAGGGAATTCACCATACCAGTTTTCCTTCAAAAAATAGGGGGCACTTGTCCTTTACCTCCACAAACTCTGGCCTTAATTGCCTTATATTTAACTTTTTTATGAATTTTATGTAAAATGTCATGGAATTAGAGCCAGAATTGCTTGATACTGAAGTAAACTTTAGTAGTGTGGTCTATTATGGAAAGTTTCCTCCTTTGAAACCTTTTCTTTTATTATTTATTATGTATATTTATTTCAGTGCAGGAAAGAGAATCTAATCTTGTATGTTATAGATGCAGTGAATAAAGAAGAGGTCAAAAGACCTCTTATTGTTCAGTATCTATATGGGTATCTGCATGGAAGCTTTATACAGATCAAAATTAGAGCAGATCAATATTCTCTTATTCGTCAGTCTTAACAGTGAGCTTGTTGCTGCGCTGATGTATTCTTTGGAAGTGTGGGGATGGTATACTCTCTCACTAAAGTATACACTCTTTAGCCTTGTGTTTCCTCCCTGTTGAAACTGTGCTCTGCTACTGTATATAAAGCAGCTTTGCTTCTCTATGTCTCCTGCATTTACTGAGCTGAGATTTTGTTAGAAAGCCTTTTTTTTTTTTTGGATTTAAGTAATGTGATATTTGTAGTAATGCATATGTAGTAAGTACATCATAATTATATAGGGAGCGCTTTATGCCATTAAGTAAATCCCTGTGTCGAAAAACTTCAAACGCGGGGCCAGGCTGCTCCAAATTTGCGATCAATACAGGTTGACCTTATAATCTTTACTGTAAGCGTCTGAGCATGGAGACTGCGATTTATCTATCTGTGCTTTCTCTGTCTCCCTTGTTTGCTCTGATTCCCCAGGGTCGCTAGCCATCTTCTGTTCTGAGTTTCAGTTTGCATTGCTTTGCCTTGCTTTGTGCTGGCGCTGGACACGCTTGTAGAGCGTGAGAGAGAGAGGGATGACAAAGGAATACAGATGAAGTGCACCAGGCACAGGATGATACGACATTCCAGCTCCTTTTGTCCAAATAGAGAATGATTTTAGAAAAAAGAAATTTGAAAAAAGCAGTTGAATGCATGTGGCCTTGTGGTAGGCAAGAGAGAGAGAGCGATTCAAAAGGAATGATAGCCATGAGGGAAAACAGAGAGCATGTGATTGCTTTGCCACAGAAGGGATGAAGGAGAACAGAACCTAAAGTGATGGTTGGGAAATGGGAGAGTTCAGAAAAAGAAGGTTTCACTTTCGGGAAAATGTGCCTGAATAGATGGACAGGCTTTAATAGGCTTTAAAATCTGAATAAAAAATGCATTTGGGCTGTGGACTGTTACACTGAATAGATTGAAGCCACTGATTAATGCTGAAAGAACAGAAAGTGTGTAAAGAAACATTTCTGTGTGTCCGTGTCCCTATAAGGGCCTAAAACCAATGTCTTAAGTTATGTGCAGATATCTATTTATGTGTGCTGACTGAGTATTTCAAATGTTTTATTTTTAACCTCATGTCATTCCACAGCAACTTTGGGGTATGTGTGATTACCATAAACAATTTTAACACATTTTCCTAGGCTGAGAAAAATTAACAGAAATGCTCAGAAAAAACTCTATTATGAGAGATAGATATGGAAAAAGGTCGACGCCAATCAGGCAGAACATTATGACATTATAAAATTTATGACTGGTGAGTGAATAACACTGATTATCCTGTCATCATAGCAGCTGTGCATCATAGCAGCTGTGCATCATAGCAGGGGGGGGGGGACTGGTGCAAAACATTAAATTGCTTGTAATTTTTATTAATGCAGTTTGTTGTAATATTTGTCATCAACTTTTCAACAGTTTACATTTTTAAATTAAAAAAAAAAAAATGCCTACTTGGTTAAATAATATATAAAATAGAATAAATCTCATTAATGCAATAAAATGTTTTATTAGGTTGATTGAATTTTGCAATCAATTAAATTGGCACAAATTAAATTGATTTAATAAAATGAATAAAAAATTTAAAAAAAAGAAAGAAAATTCACTAGTTAGACCCATTTATTAGACCCATTTGGGTAATACAGATGTGTATGTAAATGTGTGTTTTACATTTAAATATTTAAATTTATCTGGGAAATTTTCATCATTTTCTCCTTTTAAGAGAAATTCTTAAAGCTAGACAAAAACGCTATAAATAATAAATAGTGCTAGCATAGCGCTAAGGTTTCAAGGGTCCATTTGTTTGTTTTTTTGTTTGTTTGTTTTTTATTTCACTGTATGTTGTATCCTGCATATAACTATGTTTGTGACAAATAAAAAATCTAGCACTATTGATTCTTTAGCGTTTTTCCGGTACAGAGTGAGAAAACAGTGACACTACACCAACTGTAGGTAAATTTTTATAAACCTGGCATTGTTGTGTATGTTTTTAAGTTTAAAATAAATAATAATAATAAATTAAAAAAAAAAAAAACACACACTTTAAACGTTCCTGAGGAAACTCTGATTTCTATTATGTCCACATGTAAAAAGGATTGCAAATCGAAAAGCCATATACCGAAAAACTTTTGTACGAATACATGTACCGTTACACCCCTATATATAAAATTACAATCAGTTTCAGAGATCAGTCATCTTTTCATCTTCACAGATCTCTGAGATCTATGTGAGTGGTGAGTCTGGGGACCTGACAGCCAAGGAGAAGCTTTTGCTATGGACTCAGAAGGCCACCGAGGGCTACCCTGGCATTCGCTGTGTCAACTTCTCGTCCAGCTGGAGCAGTGGTCACATGTTTAATGCCCTCCTGCACAGATACAGGTGCATAAATGCACAGAAAGGCACTCCCTCTTAGCTATGTGATCCTCTCTTTATTGACTACGTGCTAACTATACGTATGAATAAGAATGAACTTTTTAAGGAATTCCACACTCTCACAGAGCTTTCAGTATTCACAACTCTCTTCACTGTATTGTAACAATCAGACCAGACCTGATCGACATGGAGCAGGTGGCACGCCAGAGTAACCGCGAAAACCTGGAGCAGGCTTTTGAGATTGCGGAGTCGCTAGGAGTGACGAGACTTCTGGACGCTGAAGGTAACGTTTGGTTTCTTTACATTCGTTGACTTTGTGTTTGTTTGTACATAAACACATTTTATGGCTGTTTAGTACATTTTTTTACCCTTTCGCTTTTGTCTTTAAGGCTTATTCATGTAATTTGTGTCATATTTATTTAAAAGAAATAAAAAGTTGGTTTAAAAAAATAGCCACTCCTTCTTCTTCTTCTTCTTCTTCTTCTTTTTAATAATAATAATATTAATATTATTATAAAAAGTAATAGTATATTTTTCGTTTGTTCAAACATCTGGTCTCCAAGAATTTCTTTAAACACAGATGGTTTCATTTGCCATTATTCTTTTACCAAATGCTTATATTCACAATACAGATGGTCCCCAAGTTACATTGGGTTGCCTTTCGATATTAAGATGTTGATATCGATACGACGAAATTGGAATATGTTATAGCAGCTTAGGCTCCGCCCTCCACTCACAAACCGGCACTCATCCATGTGTCTGCTTCCGCATTCATATACTGTATAATGCAAAGTTTATACATTACGTTACTGTAAATGACTGTTTTGCTAAATTATGTACTTTAATTTGTTAAATGATTAAATAATCACAGCATTCTCCCACATACTGATCATTCTTTTAGACTCCTGGGTGGGCTAGGCCATCTCTTAGCTTTGGATATTTTTATAATTTTTTTTATTAGAAGTTATGATTTTCAAGTCATCAGAACGCATCTCCATCGTAAGTCGGGGAATACCGGTACTATTACTGTAGACTTTGTGTATGTTCATACATTAAAGCTTCTCATATTCTGGTGCAAACATAGAAAGTCTGTCAGCAGCCATCTATTGGTCAAATATATTTCATGGTTATAGCCTGTTTTTGCATTCATGTAGCCTGTGTGTACAATAAACTACACTCCTCCTGCTTTCCGTTCCTCTCACACTAGATGTGGATGTACCATCGCCAGATGAGAAATCGGTCATCACCTACGTCTCCTCAATCTATGATGCCTTTCCCAAAATCCCAGAGGGAGGAGAATTCATTACAGCACATGTACGTGCAGTTGTCTTCTATACATAATTCTAAACACACACAGTCCTTTGTTTCTTTCTTACTTTTATTCAATATCTCTTTTTCTCAGGAGGTTGACCAGCGATGGGCAGAATACCAGTCTC